>NC_056738.1:560371209-560391209 GCF_019279795.1 Protopterus annectens | reverse complement strand
GGCTGCTCTCTTATGCATATCAAACACTTCAATGAGGCTGATGTCTCCCTCAGCCAAAGGCATTTCATGAACAGCTGGTTCAGGCATTGGCATAAGGAGACATGCCAGGATGCAGCTATGCTACTTTGCAGAGCCTTTTAAGATGCCTTTTATTGTGTCCCCCTATCGTGGCACTTCCTTGTTTGGGCCTTCATTAAAAGAGATGCTTATCTGCAGCGAACAAGATGGAAAGACTATGTCTGCCATGGGAATCATATTTTCTACCCCTCAACAAACCTTCTGCAGGAATGAGAGAGGTGGTAAGAAGATGTGGTTCTGAAAATCTCAGGTACCTTTCCAAGACCTGCACAGTGATAATTCCTCCAGAGGGAGAGAAGGAAATTCTAATGTAAGGCATCACCCCAGAGGCAGAGGAGGCATGTAGAATCAGGGTTTCTGGGATTCTTTTCCAGACAGACCCATCCTGTGTTCTTAAAGTGCTTCCCAACTGTCCAACTCTAGAAGCAGTCAGGGGACAATTGTCCTAGCTCCCAGATGCCTGGGCAAATATAACACAAGATTCACAGGTGCTATTAATAATATCCAGAAGTTATTACATACCATTTTACATACTCCCTACCTCCAAAAGAAAGAAGCTTCCTGACATTCCACCCAGTCAAAGGAAGGCAGCAGCACAAGAAATCCAAAAGCTGATAGAAAAAAAAGTCATCCAAAACATTCCACCAGACCAAATAGGATTTGGAACTTATTCATGCTTCTTTTTAGTGCCCAAGAAAACAGGGGATCTCAGATCAATTTTGGATCTAAGCAATTTGAATCAGTATGTGAAGAAGTCACAAGTTCTGAATTGTCATGGTACAGTTCATCCTACATTTTCTTCACAAGGATGATTGGATGAGCTTGATTGATCTACAGGACGTGTACTATCATATTAAAATAGACAGGCACTCCTAAAGACACTCATGGTTTTGGCTGGGATCCAGTCATTACCAATGTAGAGCCCTGCCCTTTAGACTCACCACAGCTCCCAGAATGTTTTCTAAATGTATGGCAGTGGTGTCACCTCACTTGAGAGTAAAAGGATTTTGAGTGTTTCCATACCTAGACAACTGGCTCCTCACTACCCTCTCCAAGTATCTCCTTCTACATGCCAGGGACTATTTGCTCCAAATTTGTAAGTCATTGGGTGTAACAATAAACTATGCCAAATCAGACTTAACACCAGTCAAGAGCCTGGAGTTCATTGGTACACATCTGGATACAACACAGGTAGCATCACTACTACCTCATCTCATTTCCACTCTCAGAAGTCTGGTTCATCTACTTCTTTCCCATCCATCTCCTTCAGCAAGATCAGTGCTTCAAGCACTAGGTTCTGAGGCAGCAGTCATTGTACTATTTCCCTTGGCACATTTCTGAATGCATGTTCTTCAATGAACTCTAGCTGTTCAGTGGTCCTTTCTTCATCAACCCCTCTACTTTCCAGTCAAAATTATTCCAATTTGCAAACAACACATCCACTGGTGGATCCAGTCGGACGATACTCATGGCCACAATGACCATGGATGCCTCTCAACTGGGGGGGGGGTTATTGGGTAAAATGGTCCAAGGCATGTGGTCCCCCCCAAGAGACCGATCTTCATATCAATGTACTAGCAGTCCTACTTGCATTGCAGGCATTTAAAGATGCTCTTGGGACTATTGCAGTTAAGACTGACAACATGCTTGTACTCTGGTACATCAACAAAGAAGGAGGAACTTGATCATATCCCCAGTGCAGAGAGGCCATGAGAGTGTGGGAATGAGTGATCTCATCAGAACATTTTCTAATTGCGATTCATATTCCAGGAAAAAACAATGTACTAGCAGACAAACTAAGCAGGTCCATCCTGATGCCGCATGAGTGGCCTCTCAATCAGTCTCTGGTGGAAATGATCTTACATCATTGGGGCCAACCTTGCTATAACCTCATTTGACTCCTCATAACAACAACTACATCAGGTACTTTGCTCTTATACCCCCTCAAGGGGAGTTGACAAGAGATATTCTAGTCCATGTTTGGCCCTCGGGGTCTTCTTTATGGTTATCCCCTTTTCCCTTTAATTCCCAAATGCCTGCAGAAAACAAGTTGGCTGAAGATCTCAGTAACCCTCATTGCCCCTTTCTGGCCTCGGCAAGTATGGTTTCTCTTCCTTCTGTATCACCTTCATTATCCTCCTGAAGCCAACTCCTGATCTCCTCACTTATCCATCAGGGTTCAACATGCCAACATACAGGCCCTCAAACTAATGGTTGGACAGCCCCAGGCTCTCTTTCCCCTGTAAGTACCATTATTTTGGCTTCTCAAAAAGAATATACTAAAAAAAGTATCTAAGAGCAAGTGGAAAAGATTATCCCGTTGGGCTTTGAATAATGACCTTGACCTTTTCTCTGCTCCAGTTTCTGTGGTACTTCAATTTTTAGCAATCCTTTTTAAAGAAGGTGCAAGTTTCTCTATGATTAAACTTCATTTGCAGCAATTTCTAATTTTCACACAGGAGACAGAAATTATTTGTTGACTCTGTCCAAATTATGCAAAGCTTTTCTGAAGGGCATTTTTCTTCTAAGACCAGCAATAAAGGATCCTTCACATGCTTGGGATTTAACAGCTGTGCTACAAGGTCTAACTCAAAAGCCCTTTGAACCTTCAGCTAAAACTGATTTAAAATTCCTTTCATGGTAAACTGTCTTCATAGTAGACATTACTTCTGCAATGAGAATATCTGAACTCCAGGCTCTTTCCTCAAAATTCCATACATTATTTTTCATAAAGATAGGGTTACCTTATGGACAAACCCTTCTTTTTTACCCAAAGTGATTTCAGAAAATAACAGTAATCAGTCCACTCATTTACCAGTCTTCTTCCCAAATTTTTCAAATAAAGGAGAGTACATGCTTCATCTCTTTGATGTACACAGACGGTTATGCTTTTATCTTCACAGGACTGAACAAATTAGAAAATCAGGCCATCTTTTTGTCTCCATTTCACCAAAAAGGCTGGGTTGCCCAGTCTCTAAAGTTATGCTAGCTAAATGGATTACAGACTGTATTTCCTGGATCTATTCTCAACAAGGCATGATCTTACCCAAACTTCTCAGGGTTCATTCGACCAGATCCATAGCTGCTTCATATACCTTTTGGTCAAAAACATGTATTGATGATATGTGCACTGCAGCCACATGGTCCAGTACTCATACTTTTGTTACTCATTACAAACTGGATATAGTTTCAAGAAACAGAATCGCCTTTGGTTCAGTGGTACCCAAGATCAACCTAGCTGGTGACTCTGTCCCATGGATTGAGGAAAAATGAAAAAATCAATATCAAATTTAAAAGTTATGAACTCACCATAACTATGCATCTGTAATGTTCAGTTTCATTCTTCCTCAACTTCCCTCTCAATCATCTCCCATCCATTTCTTCTGCAGAGACCTATAGGATTGTATTTTGAACCTACAGTTCGGGGTTTGAGCTCTTCCTTTCTCTGTCAGCTATACCTCTCTATCTCTCTGTTTAGCTATAGCGTTATATGGCAATAAACTCAATCTGAGGTAATTTATTTATTTATTATTTATTGACATTTGTTTACTGTGAAAGTCCACTGGACCAAGTGAGCCCATTTTCAGTGGAGGCCTGGGGAGAAAAGATCCAATAAAAATAATAATACAAAGAAAATAAAGAATAATAAATACAAATGAAAACTGGAAATTACAGTTGTGACACAATAGTAAAATATAAAAATATGCAAAAGTACAAAATATACAAAAGTAATGCACTATAAGCAGGTTACAATGTAAAAAAAAAGTAATGCAGAGGTAAATAAAATTTAAGAGGAACATGAAACCACATTTCAAGTCATAGCCAGTTATAGATCACCCACCATGTTCCAAGATGCTCACTCTGCATTCCTTGAGACATTGGAAAATATAAAGGTCCTACCTAACACCATAATATTGGGTGATTTCAACTACCCTGGTATAGACTGGGTGAACTACCAATGTTCCAGCTCCTATGCTCAGCGATTCATAGAATTTATAAATTAAAATGCCCTTGAACAACTAGTATGTTCCCCCACTAGAGGGGACAAAATATTGGATTTAATCATCACAAATATGGGCGCCCATTGTACCACACCCGTTATCACTCCCTTCTTGGTCAGCTCCGACCACAAACTGATAACCCTGGACATCCTCACCTCTCCACCTCCCCCAGTCAAAGAAACCATAGTCAAAAACCTTTCTAAAGCAAACTTCAAACTACTTGCATCCAAAGTGGAAAGCTTCACTATTCCCTTGCAGAAGGATAATGATATCCAGGATGCGGAATCCTACACCAAGGCACTTTATATGCATCTTCAGGATTGCATGGACCATGCTATCCCAAATAAAACCAAGACTCCTTCCTCAAGCAAGAAGAAACCAGTTTGGTGGACCCCGGCCATAAGCAAACTTTACAATAAAAGGAGGAGATATACAAAAAAAGGCCAAATCTCAAGTAGAAAAATCATCCTTGATCAGCATTAGTAAGAAATTGAGGGCCCTCATCAAGTCAACTAAAGCTAATTTTGAAAAAAAAGTTGCCAAGGATGCCAAGGATAACCATAAGGCCTTCTATGGCTACATCAAAAACCTAAATGGCAACCCTCAGGTCTGTTCTGAGCTAGTACAAAATGGAACAAAATACACTGACCCTTCTGACATTGCCAACATCTTGGCTGACAGGTTCAGTGCAAATCCCCCCCCCCCCCTCACCACCTACAGGGTCTATTACCATTCCAGGGGATTGTATTTACTGATACGTTGGTTAACAAGGCTCTATCTAAAGCTAAAAACACTGCCTCCATGGGACCAGATGGTGTCCCAGGCTGTGTCATACGCGGGCTCCAAAATCGAATTAACCCCGCATCTTAATACCCTGTTCAGTCTCAGCCTCTCCACAGGATATGTGCTCATAGAATGGCACACGGCAACAGTGGTCCCGCTACACAAGGGTGGGGCCACAACAGACCCTGGGAACTACCGACCAATAAGCCTGACCAGTCTGATCTGTAAGGCTATGGAGCGAATCATTATGGAACTCATAAATGGAGAGATTGGGAACCTCCAGTTGCTGGACCCCACACAGTTCGGCTTCGTCAAGGACAGATCATGCCTCTTGAACCTAGTGGATTTCTTTGAGACAGTTACTCAGGCTATAGATAAGAGAAAGGAGGTACACATGGCTTACCTTGACCTTGCTAAAGCATTTGACACCATTCCCCATTCAGGTATTATTGATAAGCTCACCAGCCTGGGCATAAACCCTTAAGTCACAAGATGGATTACAAATTGGCTCTCAGACAGATCCCATAAAGTAAGAGTAGCAGGATCTATGTCCGAATCCAGACCAGTAATGAGTGGTGTACCTCAGGGCTTTGTCCCTGGGGCCCATCCTGTTTGGCATATACTTCTCAGAAGTACAGGCAAACACGGAAGGGCTGTGGCTGACTAAGTTTGCGGGTGACTGCAAACTGGGTGCTATAATAGTGTCTCCGGCTGACATGGAGATACTCCAGAAGGGCCTAAATGAGACTGATGCATGGTGTCAAAGCCATGTTCTCAAGCTAAATGCAAAAAAATGCGTAGTAATCCCCTTTGGAAAAAACAGAGTACCCGCAAACTACAACATAGGAGGTAATCCCCTGAAATCTGAAGAAGAAATAAGGGATCTAGGGACCCAAGTAGATAGTCAGCTTTCCTTTGATAACCATGTTGCCAAAGTGGTTAGAAAATCCTTCTATGTGACCCATCTGATCAAGAAAGGGTTCACATCAAGATCTAAGGATGTAATGGTGCCCCTCTACTCTTCCCTCATCAGACCCATTATTGAGTACAATGTACCAATTGGAATGTACCTGGCTAGACATCTCCAGCAGCTGGAGAGACCACAGAGGTACCTAACCAAGAGGATTACTGGCCTCAAACAGTTTTTCTATGCAGCATGATTGAAAAAGCTAAGACTGTTCTCTGTTGCATACCACTTTCTCAGAGGTGATCTATGTCTAATGTACAGAGCCATGTCCAACCCAGAATTGTTGAACATGCTCCATCTTAGCAAAACCAAATCTACTCAATTTACACGCTCTAGGGATATAAACCTCAACACAACAATGGATAGAACATGCTGGAGGGATAGATTCCCTTCGCAGAGACTTTCCTTACTATGGAACAGGGTTCCGATCTACATAAGACAGAGCCCCTCACTATCACTCTTCAAGAGGAACCTTGATGAGTGGATGGGTAACAGAAAGTTCACACCGAGGATCACACCAACAGCACTACTAGATAGGGGCCAAGGGTACTAGCTGCTAGTACAAGGGTCTAGGGAACTACTAAAGGGGCGGTGAATACTGCACAATGTGGCTGGGCTAATATATGCCTTCAGGCAGATAGCCCAGTACCAACCTATGAACCTATGACAAAAAATGTCATTTTTCAAGGGATTTTTGATGTTACACAGATGTATACAGTGGAGTATAAAGGATGTGCTCAGAGGGAGTAAGTTAGGGAAAGGAAGGGAGATAAGTTGTAAAGGGAGGTAGATGGGCATAAATAGGGTGGGGGGAGTACAAACTGAGAGAAAGAAGGGGTAGGTTGAGGAAAAGTAAAAAAACAGACAATGAAAGGTAGTTAAGACAGAAGAATAAGCAAGAGTTTGTAAATGGAGGGTTGAGAAGGGGCTAGAGAGGTAGAAGAAGAGAATAAGGATAAAAAGAAAACAGGAGTTAGTACTAAATGCTGGAAATAGGGAGATAAGTTGTATTAAATTAGTTTAAATGATGGCAGAGGTAGGTAATGTGCAGTGGATATGGAATAGTGCTTTATGGGTAGAGGGAGGGGCTTGAGATCTGGATCAGAAATCTGGAGAATGCGGCCGAGTCAGATCCGAAGATTGGATCCAAACTCATGGGTTGAGGCAGAATAAAAATGGACAACATAGATGCCTGGTTACGGTGAGTACATAGCTTTTAATTTTGTTTTCTTATGTATATTGTGTTTTATCATATTTGGAGCTTTTCTCTGTGGGCCCTGACTGAAAGGGCATTCCCTGGCTTAGTTAAACTTTCTCTGTAAACAAATATATATAAACTAACAAATAAATGTACATTGTTGTGGAAGTTGAACAAAGTAATAGAATTGATAAAAACATTTTCAGGGGATCCATACTCCCCAAGTGATACTTATTTTTTAAACAAACTGTATAAAACAAGAGGTTGAAGGTAGGGAACAGAGGGTAGTCAGCTAAGGAAAGGGTCACAATTTTTCACAGAAAAACGAAAGAAAAGATGAATAAGTGTAAAAGATTTTCTAAATATTTTCTAAGTTTGAGAAGCAGGGCATGAATTCAGGAATATTAAGTGACAATGTGGGCAATCTTATGAGTATAATGGGAGTAGCTTTTAGAAAATTAGGCCCATCAGTTTATCCAGTAAAGCATGAGTTGAAGAGGTGGGTCATATACATTTTATCTGGTTCTACTCTACAGGTTTCTATTTTGGTTAAAGAACATTATGAGCAAGTATATAGCTACCTATCTCTCTGTCTACAGGCATATCTGTATCTGTCTATTTTGTCCTCTTCCTACAATAATTAATTATTCATGTCCCTCCTCCTTACCAATTTTTTAAGGCAACAGTGGAACTTAAAACACGATCAACTAATGCTTTGTACATGTCTTTATATCACTTAAACTTGTCAGTGGCATAACAGATAGCACACTTGGCTCTGGTGCTGGAAGATCAGAAGGCTGTGGGATCTATTCCCACACCTCTGGTGCATGGATTAATATCCAGTACTAACACTGCAGTGTAGCATAAGGAAGGTACTGCACTTCTGAGTGTGTGCTGTCCTTCAGATGAGAAGTTAAACCAAGGATCCTTCTGCCTCTGCTGGTGGTAACTCAAGTGAATGTATAAGATCCCCAACACCTGTTAAAAAGAGTAGTGGAAGTTGCTGGTGCCCTGACCAAATTTTCCCTAGCAGTATAAATCCCACCTTCAGACTCCATGCTAACAAGACTAGTGGAAGTTGCTGGTGCCCTGACCAAATTTTACCTAACAGTATAAATCCCACCTTTTGTCTCCACTAAAGAGGTCACCACCTTAATGGGACTAGCCCGGACAACAATGGATAAATAACTAAATAAAAATTAAATGCTCAATAATAAGATCACACAAACTGTATGATTGTTCTTCCTGTCTAAAAACTGTCACAGTGAGTCATGGCTAACTGCTCCAAATACTCAGTGTTGTAATTAAAACAAATAACAAGGAAACAACTGACCTATGACGGGATGCCTAAAATGCAACAATTTATTTTTTGTAATAGATTTACAGCTGCGACTGCACACAGTTGCATCACTGTAATATGTACATTTTTTATATGATTTCTTTCATAATATATTTCCTTTGAAAAAAAGAATACATGGAGTAGGGCCAGCAATCTTATTCCTTGTGGAGTGCAAAGTGAATGAGGTTCTATCCAGTCAAATTCATCTTAGTGATGCTGAAATCCTAATAACTGTTTTTTATAGAAAATTACTACCTGTGCAGTTTCTAAGGGTGTCTCAGCAGTGTTTCATTTGATTTTATGGATTTCCTTTTTTCATGTCGGTGTGGCTGAGAAGTTGGTTTGTGTGTGTGTATGTGGGTGTGAATGTGTATATACATATATATGTATATATATATATATATATATATATATATATATATATATATATATATATATATGGGTCTACTGTAAAAGACCAAAATCCACTTGTTCAAAACGAACAGTGGATCCTCGGTTATGTGAAAGTGCACTTAAGTGAAAGTGCACTTCCGCTAAGTACGGTTCAACAAACCATTAAGGAACACAGGTGCCAAAGCACACTACAGTGTGGAAAGGAAATTACGTGTTTCCCCACTGTAGTGCGATCTCGGAGTTGGTATATTTAAGTAAGGAGGGTGTGGGGGGTACAGCCCCCCACATGGGGGTGCCTTCCCCCCTGCAAAAACAATGTTTCTCTGTTCTTCGATGTTCGCAGAAGTGCACTTTCACTTAAGTGCACTTTCTTGTAACTGTGGGTCTACTGTTTATTTTTGAAGAAGTGTGTTTATATATATATATATATATATATATATATATATATATATATATATATATATATATACATAAACATCAACTCATAAACTTTGAAATGTTATTCATTTTCCTAATATCATTACAGAATCTAGTACTTCCATAGGTGTAGAGACTAGTGCTACTCATCTGCTCCATTCACTGTATGACTCTTACTGTGCCTGGTTTGACCATTTGTTTACTTCTCTTACTGTTTTTTTTTTTTCTTTTTGTAGTTTAGCATCTCAGTCTAACCTGCATTTGGGGTAGTCTCTATACTATGTTCTATTAGCTTATATCTCACGTGCATTTCTGACAATACACATTTATTTTTTAATACAAAATACTCTCACCAAATACTTTACTTTTCATAAGGATTCTCATATCTTTATTTCAGGTGGAGATTCCATGGCTTCTCTAGTATGAACTTCAGAGTATAGAATTGTTTACTTCTTTCCATGGGTTAAGCAGATTAATGTGGTAAATTTGCTCTGTTTTTCCTATTTCCTGCCAGTATAATCGTACAGTTAACTGTAATTATTCCTTCCATCATATCAAACAGATTCTGCTCTTTGTTTTTTGGGCATGACAGCAGCACTAATACCTGATGTCCTCAGTTAAACTTTCCATATTGGGCATTCATTTTTCAAACAAAAAGCGTCTTTATTAAATTATCATGTATGACATAGGCAATCAAAGTCAGACTAAACATTGTCATTCAGATCAACAAATGCAATATATCACTCAATGAAATTTCATTGCCTCAGGCTCATGTGCATTGAGAAACAGTTTTCACAAGAGAGTGAAGGAAGCATATAACAGAAGAAATTCGAGACAGTGCAGATATACTGTAAATACACACATAGATAACTTACCCGCCACCATTTTTAAGATAGGATAGCAGCATAGCATAATTCGCAGTTCCCGTACTTGCACAAGTAATAATTTAGTTCAGATTGCATAACTTAGATAAAAAAATGTAATTCTATGACAGTAAAGACAATCATATTGCACTTATGGTGTTCTCACAAACTTAGGGAGTGTTGACGCTGTTACGGTTAGTTGTTCAACAGTGTGATCACTTGTGAAAACAAACTATTCCTGAATCTTGATGTTCTACACCTGATGCTTCTGTATCATTCCCTTGAAGACAGGAGGTGGAACAGTCCATGTGCAGGATAATACTTGTCCCTTATCAGTTTCACGACACCTGCCATAGCATCTGGAAGAGTAAAGGTCCTGTAAGGATTGGGGGTTTGATCCTGTGATTTTCCTGGCCTGCTTTACCACCTTCTCTAATGCCTTGCGATCTGCTTATGAGCAGTTTCCACACCAGACTGTGATGTTCTTAGCCAATATGATTTTGATCATGTCCCTGTAGGATGAGGAAGTGGGAGGGGAGGATTGCTCTGCATAGTCTCCGGAAGAAGTGGAGAAGTTGTTGGGCTCTCTTTTCAAGGCTGGAGGTGTTTATTGCCCAGCTTAGGTCATCTGAGATGTGCACCCCTAGGAAGTTGATGCGTTTTACCCTTTCCACTGCCGTACCATTTAAAGTGATGGGTGTGTGGGACCCTTGCTACCTCCTGAAGTCAACAATGATTTCTTTTGTTTTGTCATCATTTAGTGCTAGGTTGTTGTCAGTGCACCATCTGTTGAGCTGGTTCACTTCCTCTCTGTATGCCCCCATGTTGTCATTTCTGATGAGGTCGATCATGGTGGTATAGTCGGCAAACTTGATGTTGTGATTTGTCTGATGTTTTGCAGAGCAGCCATGGGTCAGTATTGTGAAGAGAAGTGGACTTAGTATGCAACCTTGTGGGACCCCTGTGTTCAAGGTGATGCATCATGTGTGGTTCTTGCTAACTCAAAAGGTTTAGGGCCTGTCTGTCAGAAAGCTGACGATCCAGTTGAAGAATGTATTTTCTATGCCTAGTTGATGTAATTTAGACAACAGCTGATGTGGTATTACAGTGATGAAGGCTGAGCTAAAGTCTACGAACAGCTTATGTACATACCATTTTTGTCTTCAAAATGGTTGAAGTTGTGATGTAGTGCCAGGGATATAACGCACACAGTGGAGCAATTTGGTCTGTAAGCAAATTTTAAAGGATCAAAAGATGCAGGCAGACAAAATGATATATGCTTTTTGACCATCCTTTCAAAGCATTTCATCACCACCGGTGTGAGTGCGATGGGTCGGTAGTCATTTAATGTGACTGGGGATGACTTCTTTGGCAGAGGAATGATAATGGCAGACTTGAGGCATCTTGGAACACTAGACGGTCTAAGAGGTGTGTCAAAAATGTCAGTGAAGACAGGTGCCAATTGATCTGTACAGTCCTTGAGGAGCAACCCAGAATCATGTCAGGACCTGCTGCCTTGCCTGGGTGGACTTTTCTTAGGTTTTTCGGACTGCCTCTGGCCCACGTCTGTGGGTAGTTTCTTTGGTGAGGTGTTTTTTTGTCTTATTAAATCTGCTGAAGAAGATGTTAAATTTGTCTCGAACGTCCATGTTATCGACACATTGTGTTGCCAGAGGTTTGTAATCACTGGATGCCCTTCCACAGCTGCCTAAGGTCCTTTTGATCTGCAATGTGTTTTTGTATTTTTAGCCCATGAGCACATTTTGCTGCTCTTAATCCCTTGTTCAGGTTGGCCCTGGAAACTTTCAGGGCAACCTTCAAGGCATCTTTATCTCCAGACTTGAAGGCAGCATTACATGCTGTCAGTAGCTCATAGACTTCACTAGTGAGCCATGGTTTTCAGTTTGCCCTTATAGTTGCGCCCTTCAAGGTGGTCACATCCTCAACACATTTGGTGATATACTCCACTACTGTTTCAGTATACTCATCCAGGTTTACAACCTGTTCTGTGGTGGCAGCCTCTTTGAATAGGTTCCAGTCAGTGCATTCAAAGCATTCTTGAGGGCTGAAACTTTTCCGTCTCGCCAGATCCTTACTTATTTCCTGGAAGGTTTTCCTCTTAACAGCATGGGTTTGAAGGCTGAGATCAGTAAGATAGCATTGTGATCTCAGCTGCCTAGGTGTGGGTGGGGAACTGCTTTGAAAGCTTGCTTGACATTTGCATACACTTGGTCTGATGTATTTGCTCCCCTTATGGCAAGGTTCAAATATTGATAGTGATGTGGTAGTACTGTTTTCTGCTTGGTCTGGTTAAAATCTCCTGCCATAATATTCACACACTTGAGATTTTTGTTTTGTAGTTCACAGGATAGCCTGTGCAGGGTAGCAAGTGCATTTTTAGTGTTTGCACTAGGAGGTGTATA
Source organism: Protopterus annectens (assembly GCF_019279795.1). NCBI lineage: Eukaryota > Metazoa > Chordata > Ceratodontiformes > Protopteridae > Protopterus > Protopterus annectens. Next base: position 560,378,747 of record NC_056738.1, on the reverse strand, counting down.
GCCTGTTGTGATATAAATGGCTGCAACTTCCCTAGGCAGATAGAATGGATGACATTTAAGCACAGGGTATTCAATGTCTGATAAGCAATGGCTGAAGGCAAACTCATTGTTATTACACTAGCAGTTGTTTAAATATATGCAAACTCCCCCACCTCTGACTTTGCTACTAATGACCTGTATCCTGTCTGCTTTGAATAAGGTGAAATCTTGTATTCCCACAGCATACTCTCTGATATTTGAATTTAGCCAAGTCTCTGTAAAAATGATTAAATGGCTGTTTCTTACCTTGCAATTTGTGTTTAAGTCCAACCTGGTGTAATCCGTTTTGCTGTCCAGAGATCGAACATTTGCAAGTCGTATGGATAGAAATGCAGGCCTGTGTGAGGCCTTTCTTATTCTGACACTGATACCTACTCTTTTTCCTCTTTTCCTTGTTCTGTCACATCTCCTGCATATTTTCCATTGACTTTTGCAATTAATCTGGGAAAAAAAGCAAGTGCAGCACACTGGATGAAACATAATCATTATCCCCGGCTCGCAGAGTGTTTCAGACCTTACAGGGCCTGCAGACAGCAGCCCTGCAAACCATTCACATGGTAAGCCTGATTCTAGTAGATTCAACAAGGTAAATCTTTCATATACTCTTCCTACAGTCAAAAATTCAGTAAGAATTGCATTTTCGTGAAAAACGACCAATGAAGAAGAGCTAGAGTGAGCAGTGCAGTCACAGCCATACAGGGCAATGCCATTTTTTCATACATACATTTATATTACTGAAAATAAACCATATTGACATAATTTTAGTTGAAAACATTATACATCACAAACCATATTGACATAACTCTAATTGCAAATATTATACACCATTTATAGTCTATCCAGTCATTGCCAGTCCAACATTACATAGCTCATTCAAATTGTGCTTTCCTTTAAACCTTGTACCTCCTCTGATTGTACTGTTCCCACAATTCCCATATTTTCCTATGTAATTTGCTTTTACCCTTTTCTAAAAATCCCAATTCCAGTTGTTTTGTCTCTGTTACTGTATTCACTGTGTCTAGTAAAGTTGGTTTAGCCTTTGATTTCTATTTTCTAGTAATTGCTTTTTTTTTCGGCAGCCACCATAATTAGATTCAGTGTCTACGCAGTTCTGATTCTGTGTCATAGCTCAAAAAAATCATTTCTTTAGTTACACCAGTTTGCTCATCTAGTATCTCTGACAGAGCATTCTGAAGAGAATCTTTAAAGTCTGTCAACTCATTACACTCCCAGAAAATATATTCCCAGTTACTCTTTGTTCCCCATCACACCTTCTAAATTTACTGCCTACCTGAGGAAAAATTCTTTGGAGTCTACTTGGGGTATAAAATACCTATGTAAATACTTCCAAGCAAAGATTCTAAATCTTCTAGACTTTGTTGCATATTTGGGGGACATGCATATATCCCACCATTGTTTCTTTGTGAATTGTTTATCCAATCTCCATTCCCAATCCTTTCTAACCACCTCTGGTCGATTCTTATAGTTATTATGAAATATTTTGTGAGCTGTACTAACTATTCCTTTTTTAACAGCAGTTTTTATTCTAGATTCTACTACAAACTCTACCAGTGCTGGTCATTTAATTAGGGTACCCCTATTTATTTTTATTTACCTGTTCTCTATCAATCCTTGATAGGGAAGGCAATCTCTATCCTGAAGTCCATATAAATTATTGGCCTCTTCCCATTCTATTAGCTTTCCTTCTTTATTTTTTTCCCAATACCTTGGTTCTTTTCCCAGTTTTCTCCAATAATTCCAGTCCCCTCTTACATATTGTCTATATCCCTAATTGCAGTCATCCCTATCAACAGAATCTCCTTTCTGCATTCCCATGTTGGCTTAGTTCTTAGAATACTTTCTGCGACTTTATGAATATAATATTCTGCATGGTTATTGCTATTACTCTTAAGGATCTGCATCCAAAATTCCAGTCTGTCTTTATTTCTTGAGCTTCCCATTTCATCATCAACCCTTTCCACTTTGAATTATAGGTTTCTGCTTGGGCTGTGTTTAGGAACTTTAACTGTGAAGCTCTGAAATACCCCTTCAAATCAGATAATCACAAACAGCCTTGTTCAGTTGGAATAATCAGCTTATCCCACTTGACTCTTGCTGTCTTCCCCTCCCAAATACAATCCTTCAGCTCTTTGTTAATTGCTATCCACAATTTCTCCTCCGGTTGATAAAAATATGGCTGACCTGTGTATAAAACTATACGGACTAAAACATTTTAACTGCTTGTATCTTGCTATCTGTTTTCATATAACAGAGCTTCCAATTTCCCAGTTTTTGTATTATTTTTATCTTCCCACATATCCTTAGCTGCCACATCAGAATCCTTTTGTAATCCATATTTAATCATGCCCCCATAAATATGGATATTGCTGAATCAATTTGTGTGTGGGTACATGATTTACAGCTATTAACTTTGTTTTAACTTCATTAATTTTATAATCTGAGAAATCTGAAACTGCTTCAAAATGTTCCACAGCACAGAAATATCCTTTTCGGATTTTGTCAGGTATAAAATTATATCATCTGTAAATAGAGTCAGCTTTTCTTGACTATCATACCAATTATATCCTTGAATTTCTGAGTGTCTTATTTTCTTTGCCATTGGTTATAAATATAGTACAAATAACAAAGGGGAAAGACGACACCCCTGCCTGGTTCCTCTGCTCAAACAGAAATTATCAGAGAGGAACCCACACACTTAAATTTTTGCCTTTGATCCCTCATATATCCTCCTAATAAACCTTATTCATTTTATCAGGGAATGCAAATGCTTTCATTGCCCTGCTCATCAACTCCCAGCTTATTCTGTCAAAATTTTTCTTTGCATCAAGACCCACCAAAAACAGTGGCATTTTCTTACATTCCCTCTGGATCATCAATGTTCTGTTAATGTTGTCAAATGTTTGCCTCCCCTCCACAAAACAACATTGATCTATGTCTAACAATTTGGTATCACCTTTGCCATTCTTTTAGCTATTATAGACATAACCTCTTTATAATCATGGTTTAGGACAGAAATGGGTGAGTATGAAGCTTATGGGTCTTTGCTCTCTTTAGTTATTATAGCCACCACTGCTTTTTCCAGGTTGTTGGTCCTACTGGGCATTCTTATTACAAACTAATTTTTAAACTTCTTGGACATTCTGTAACTGCTCCCTTACTATAGGCATTGCCAGCTTTAATCTATCCTGCAAACTAACACAATGTTGTATTAAACTGTTTTAAAAATGTGAAGCAGCCCTCCCACATACCTGTCATGCAGAAGTTCAAACTGGATAAATCCTATTAAAGCTTGTGGCCTCTCTGATTGCAAATAGTAAGTGAGATAATACTTGGTCAAAATATTTACCATCTGCATCAATAAATTTCTTTAGCATGGATCTCAGTGTTTTACTAATCAATCAGTGTTTAGATTGATGCCTTCTACTTTTTGATTGATAACAGTTTTAAATGCTGAGACACACGTGTGTAAGTCCAGGAACAGCTATACAAAAAGTGTGAAAAAGGGGACTTATTAAGTCAGAGAGTATTCCCTTTTCTCTGAAGTATGGTAATCTCAATAGGCTTGTCCCCTGCAAAAAATATTTTATTTTTGTAAACTGCAATTATGTCTCAGAATTTAAGTAGTGAGCTATTTGTATTTAAATCCCTAAAATAAATGATGCACTACCCCTGACATAAAGGGAGTGCCATGGTCAGATTTTGTAGATGGCCCCATGATATTCATAGCAGTGTTCAAAGTGTACTTCTATGATAGGCATTGAGATTGGTGGACTTTTATATCGAGGATGATTTGCATTTTTCAGACATTCTGGAGAAGCACATATTATTTATAACATACCCAACACACTAGTAATAGGTGACTCTATAGTCAGGCACACTGACGTCCCACTCACTAGGCTGAAAAAGGAGAAGGTTACTGTTAGCTGCCTGTCCGGTGCCAGGATCCGCGAGATAACACAAGCACACCTTGTTGTGGAGTGACCTGAGTGCATGCATTGTGTGGCGGATCCTGGCACCTGACAGGCAGCTGACATTAACTTTCTCCTTGTTTAGCCTGGTAGAACATCAGTGTGCCTGACTATAGAGTCACATATGACTAGAGTGTTGGGTATGTTGTTATGCCTTATGGGCTGTGATTGAGTGGTACACTGAGTTTGTGGGCTATGTGTCATTTGGGTTGTGTTGGGGGGTGGAGGTTGCTTGTGTTTCTGCTTTGGAGGTCCCTGTTGCTTGGGCAGGTTTTTACTGAGAGCCTCCATGAATGTAGGTGTGTGTTTTGTGCTTCTATGTATGTGTTTTAGTGGTATAGGTTTTGAGGTACTATGTGCTGAGTGTGGTGTGGTGCAAGTGTTTACCCTCTCCTCTTGACTGTCTAGTCCAGTCTTGGGTGAAGAGAGCTTTGCTTCCAGCTTGGCTATATAAGTGCATCTCTCACAAGTTGTAGTGTTGGGTGGTAGGAGGAGACGGTTGTCTGTGTACATGAGGCAATTACTGCATTGCCCCAAGATGCCCAGATTCATCAGGTAGACAGGAGAAAACACATGAAAAGAGACATGTAGGAGCTTTCTGATCACATAACCCAGGCCGGTATGACCTTGAGTAGCATCTTGCCCTCACCAAGAATGATACCACGGTATAGAGAAAAAATTATCAATTTCAACAATTGACTAAGCTTCTGGTGTCATTTAAAGGGGATCCAGTGTCAGTCAGCCTGGGATGACATGCCTGACAAACCACGCTGATTTGCTAGAGATGGCTTGCATCTGTCACCCTTAGGCTTTTGAATACTGGCCAAGGCTCTTGCCACCCCCATAGTGCCTTTTTTAGGCAAGGCTCAAAAGACAAACCCACCGCAGTAAATAGCACAAGAAACAAAAAACTGTAGGTAATGCTACTCAATGCCAGAAGTCTAAACCTCAAAATGCAGGCACTCGAGGCACTCCTCAGTATGGAGAAAATTGATATATGTGCAATAACAGAAACCTAGTTTAAGGCTACAGAGAGCACCCCAGCACTACCAGACTACAACTCATACCATACATTTTGGCCACAAAACCCGGACCGAAATACAAAAGGCGGGGGAGTATCCATATTCATCAAGGATACCCACACTTCCAGGTAAGTGGCACAGCCGTGCAACTAACAATGGGCAAAACTGCTATTCAAATTATAGCTTGCTACAGATCACCCATGTCCCAGGACCCCCACTCCGCAGTCCTGGAAACACTGGGAAACATAAAGGTCCTACCAAACACCCTGATATTGGGTGATTTCAATTACCCAAATATTAACTGGGAAAATTACTCAAGTACAAGCTCCCTTGCCCAGCATTTCATAGAATTTATAAACTCAAATGCCCTGGACCAACTGATCAACACCCTCACCAGAGGTGACAACATATTGGACCTGGTCATCACCAACATGGGTGACCAGTGTTCCACACCAGAGGTCAACCCCTCGCTGGTTATATCTGACCATAAACTAATCACTCTTGATATCCACATTCCGCCACTACCCCCGGTCAAGAAACCACTGTGAAAAACTTTTCAAAAGCAAACTTCATGTTACTTAAGAGGTGGAAAGGTTCAAAGCCCCCATGCTAAAGGATAAGCTGTCCAAGCTGCAAAATACTTTACTAATGCACTCTATGGGCACCTACAAGAATGCATGGATCATGTTATCCCAAACAAAACCAAAACTCACTCCTCCAAGAAAAGGAAACCAGTCTGGTGGACCCCTGCCATAAACATGCTATACAATAGAAGGAGGAAACTAGTACAGAAAAGAGAAAAATCCCAAGAAGGGAAGACATCCCAGATCAGTATCAGCAAGAAACTACATTCCCTCATAAAAGCATCCAAGTCTAGCTTCAAAAGAAAAATTGCCATGGACTCCAAAGATAACCACAAGGCATTCTTTAGCTATGTCAAGAATCTAAGTGGCAATTCCCAGATCTGCTCGAAGTTAGTGCAGAATGGCACAAAATACACTGAACCGACCAATGTAGTCAACATCCTGCCAGACAGGTTCAGTACAAACTTCACCCTCCTCTCAGCCCCAAAAGGGCCCATAACTATACCAGAAGAATGCAGTGCCCCTGAAATCACAGACACTCAGGTTAAAGCAGCCCTCTCCAAAGCCAAAAACACAGCAGCAATTGTACCAGACGATGTCCCAGGCTACGTCCTACATGAGCTAAAAGATGAACTAACCCCTCACCTAAACACACTGTTTAAACTCAGCCTTTCCACAGGTTACATGCCCACAGAGTAGCGCACAGCAATGGTTATTCCACTCCACAAAGGTGGAGCCACAACAAACCCCGGAAACTATCCCCCTATAAGCCTGGCCAGCTTGGTCTGCAAAGCTATCGAGCACATCATCATAGATCTCATTAATAGAGACATTGGAAACCTCCAAACACTGGACCCTAACCAGTTTGGCTTTGTTAAGGGCAGATCATGCCTCCTAAACCTGGTGGACTTCTTTGAGACAGTTACCAAGGCTATAGACAAGGGAAAGGTGGTCCACACAACCTACCTAGACCTCGCAAAGGCCTTCAACACCATTCCCCACTCAGGTATTATAGACAAGCTCACCAGCCTGAACATAAACCCCTACGTCATGAGATGGGTTGCCAACTGGCTCATCGACAGAACCCACATGGTAAGAGCTACAGGAGCTAGGTCTGACTCTAAACCGGTTACAAGTGGCATTCCCCATGGCTCAGTCCTTGGACCCCTTCTGTTCAGCATATACTTCTCAGAGGTACAGGCAAGCACAGGAGGACTAAGCATGACCAAGTTAGCAGATGACTGCAAACTAGGGGCTATAACTGACTCTCCAGCTGACACAGACATCCTCCAAAAGGGTCTCACTGAGATAGATACCTGGTGTCAAAACCATGGCCTCAAGCTAAATGCCAAAAGTGCATAGTCATCCCCTTTGGAAAAAACAAAGTACCCACAAACTACCACATAGGTGGTAGCCCCCTAAATATGGAAGACATAATAAGGGATCTGCGGACCCAAGTAGATAGTAACCTCTCCTTTGATAATCACATTGCCAAAGTGGTTAGAAAATCCTTCTATGTGGCCCACCTAATCACAAAAGGGTTTGCATCCAGATTCAAAGAGGTAATTGGGCCACTCTACACATCACTCATTAGACCCATCATAGAGTACAATGCCCCATTTGGGATGTACCTTACAAGACACCTGCAACAACTGGAAAGACCACAGAAGTACCTCACCAAGAGGATCACTGGCCTCAAGCAGATGCCCTATGCAGCTCGACTGAAGAAACTCCAGCTGTACTCGGTTGTATACTGCCTACCCAGAGGTGATCTCTGCCTGACATAGAAGGCCATGGCCAACCCAGAATTGATGGACATGCTCCACCTAAAGAAAACCATATCCCCTCGAGCCACATGCTCCAGGGATCTAAACCTCACCACAACAATAAATAGGACATGCTGG
>NC_056738.1:560323709-560366209 GCF_019279795.1 Protopterus annectens | reverse complement strand
TTATAATGTCTACTTCATATTTTCTGAAAACACTGCCAGTTAAGTTAACAAATGTGTTTAAAATCCTTTCAGTAACTGATGCCATTAGCTCCATGTTTGCTGGTTTCTTCTTCTCCATCTGCTACTTACCCTTCTTGAACTGACAATAATTTATTGTGCAAAATTCTTCCTGGACCTGTTTGTTCCCTCCAGTGGATTCTGAGTGAATAGCTGCTAACTGCAGATCTTATTGAACACATTTGACAATTCTCTGAACCAATCACAGAGACAGTAGCACTTCCTGAGCATTTTCTGCTATATACTAGCTCCTTGGTACAGTTTCAATTACACACACACACACACACACACACACACACACACACACTGTAACAGTCTGAAATCATTCAAACAGAGACAATCTCAGTCATAGCTGTTTAAATTATAACTGGTAGCCACTGCAGTTGAAATCACAGATTAGAATTTGCACCCAAAAATCCAGCATCTGTGATCACACCATTGACCTACAGTTACTGGTCAGCACCTCTCATACAGTGCTAGTTATACCACCTAATAGCTTACACTTGAGTTGCTGCTACCTTCATCCCATCCTAGCCAAGGATTGTTCCATAGCACTGTCATTCTGTGCTGAAAAAGATTAACTTTCTGCCATATGAAACAACTTCTGACTTTGAAATGTGTCTCTTCAAAAACTTTATTTTTAGTAGCTGTTAGCTCAGCATGAAGAGTGCCAGAGCTGCATCCTTAGTGTGATAACCTGCCGTATCATGTTTTTGCAAGGATAGAATTCCCATGTAGACTACTCCTTTCCTGATGTCTAAGTTTAACATAGAAAACATTAATGAATCCAGTGACATTCCTGTATTTCTTTAGCTATTTCATCAGAGGTGAATATTTGATGTATGGTATGGTTGTGCACAGACAGCACAGATTTCTTTGTATAGAACTAAATCAAGAAGAAGTGATTATCTATTGCTTGTTTCCTTTTCTTAGAAAAAAAAAACAGAGACCTAAAAGTTTCCAAATTGAGCATATCTTGCTGCCTGTTACAATTCATTAGTTTGTGTTATCAGACATATAGCAAAAATCTGCCTTAGGCTTATAATGCACATGCCATAAGAGCTGTGGCAGCCTCACAAGCCTTTTTCAGGAAGGAGTTAGTTAATGACATTTGTGCAACTGCTACTTGGGTGCCAATAAATACATTTGCAAAGAATTACAAGTTCAGCATTATTTCCATGTCCAGAAGAACCTTTGGACCTGCAGTTGTGAAAGATATTTTGCAATAACAAATCACTAAAGATGTTTAGTTTTGAACTCTGGCCTTTGTGTGATGGAGCTAAAACACCCAACATTACATAATAAAGTTATACTCACTGTACACAAGTTCAGTTCTGACAATTTTATCTCAGTCACTGATTCCTGCCTCCTGTCTCAGGCTCATTGGATGCTGTTCATTTCTGTTGCTTAGAAGGCTTTGGTGAGCAGGAAAAGTGGAGGTCTTTAAGTACAGGGTAAGTATAAGTAAGGTGGTTGGGTTTTATTAGTCTGGGAAAGTCTTACGGGCCTAGCTGGCCAAGTACCTACTGGACTTAGTCATATAGAAAGTGGAGTAGAAACTGTCAATGCACATTTGTCATCATAGTAAGTGCACAACTTTAATACAATATTACCTGTCAGTCTGTGACAGTGAGTTAATTGGCCATGCCTATGTATATCAAGCAATATCTCAATTCTCTTTAACAGTTGTTAGTCAAATATAGCCACTCAGTTACAGATTGCACTGAAGACTTTAATTCTCCCCTTATTAATATCTGCAGCTTGAAAATAAATTTGGATGAACCTTTTTGCTTTTGACAGTGCAGGAACTGTTGATGGTGATTTTTTCCCCAGCATAAAATATCAGATTTCTGGAGAAATACATACTGTTTTTTTTAATAATGATGTAGTGCCAACTCAGAAAAAAAGCATCTTCTTAGTCTGTAATGTAGCCTTCACTCTGAAAACAAAAATTCTCATGCCAATGCAAGCAATGATGCCTATTAATATATGGTTGTATCTCTAAAGCATTTTGATGATGTCCAAAATGCTTTAGTAAATTAAGTTTGGATAGTCATCTACAAAATGTTGTGGCTGGACTGTATGTTTCTGGGGTTTTGCAGAGAGCCAAGATGCGAACTGTAAGATACTGTGCTCTAGCAAGTCACTACTCTACCTATATACCTATGAATTTTTGCTATTTATTACAGCAAAAACAAGGGTTTTCCCACTGTGGCTATTCTCTTAGGTTACAGATCCTTATGTGACCCACAAATTTGATTTAGATAAGGCTCATAGGTGTATACAAAGCAAACTACTACTAGGCCCTTATATGCCTAGCCGTACAACATAAATGTGACCCACAGATTTGATTTAGATAAGTGGTAATTTACTGACTGCCTCGGTTCATCAGAGACATAGCAGCCAGACCAGGGGTGACTTTCCAATTACCTATCTAATGAACCAAGTTGCACTTAAAAATATATAGGGAGGAACTTTGCTTCACATGGATGGGGAGCCTGTTCCAGAGAACAGCAATTCTCTGAGAAACATATCTGCCTGTCCAACATGTCTTATTTATGCATGCCTGGCAAAGATCACCTCTCAGAAATCAGTATGACACTAACGAGATACGACTTTGAGGAGATCAGTGTAGGACATTGTGTTTACTCCCTATATTCTTTTTGTAAGGAACCTTTGCGGGCATTCCAGTTGCTGCGTGTCTGGTCAAGTACATATGGAAGGGGGCATCATACTCTATGATGGGTCTGATGAGGGCCGAGTACAGTGGTATGATGATCTCTCTGGACCTAGACGCATTGCCCTTGCTTATAAGTTGAGAAATGTAGAAACATTTTCTTACTACTTTGGACACATGCTGGTCAAAGGCTAGGTTACTATCTGCAGTTCCCATATCCCTGACTAGTGAATCAACATTTATGGGTATTTTATTGATGACATAGTTAGCCAGGGTGGTAGTCTTCCCAAAAGGTACTATAATGCATTTCTTGGTATTGAGTTTTAAGCCATGGCTTTGACATCAAGCGTTTGTCTATATTAAACCTTTCTGAAGGATCTTCTCATTCAATGACTGTTCCCAGTTTGTAATCATCTGCAAAATTGGTCAGCCAAAGGGCTTTGGCATTGGCTTTGACATTTGAGAAGGGAGCTCTAACAGTAATATTTAAAATTTGTCTCTATTTTTAGGCCTTTTTCATCAACCCCTCCCCCATTATCTTGGTTCCATTCAGATTTCTTGTTCTAAGTGGTTGAGAGGTGTGATTGTTTATTGTTTCAGTTTGCTGTTTGGAAAAGTTTAAAGCATGCCCCACTTTTCACAGGAGGCATATACAATCAAAAAATACTTGTTTGGCACATACATTCAGATGAAGGCCATTATATGTCATAGAAATCATCTCTGACTTATCTGCAAACAATCAACTTAAAAGCTAACCATATCAAAGTTCACAAACCTCATAACCAAGTCAGTAAAAAATAATTGTCAGTATTAAAAATACCTGTCCTGATGAAAAAATGCATATAATATGATAATGCTGACCTTAGGCAGAGTGAGCTTATTGGGTATAATAGGGCCTGAATCACACTTGACACTGCAGTCTGTAGTTCTCCCCAACTTGTTACTCAGTCAGACAAGAGTAGGGCCTCTCTTGCACATGCAAGGATTGTATTGAAAAATAATTTACAAAGTGGATTTTCGGGGGGGGGGGTGGCTAGTATTAGCAGCTGACCTTTCAATTGTACCTCTTTTGGTAGTACATTCTAACTTGCTACTATGGCTTCCTATTACTTTTAGGGACAGCAGTTTCACTGCACAGTATGTCAGAATTCTCAATGTAGATTCTGAAACATGTTTGGATTATAAAGCTCAACTGACAGGTATAGAAGTCTCTAGACACTTGCCAGCTGATTTTGGCAGTCCTATCCTATTCCAAAAAACACACTGCTGAGTTACAAAGAAGTAGCAAACTGTGTGGCAAAGGAGGAATGCTAAAAATAAAGTATACTGGTAAATCTGAAACTGGAACTTCATTTTGTAGTTGTCTATTACTATCAGTTGCTTACCGCCTGCTCAGAGGTGATCTATGCCTGACATATAAGGCCATGTCCAACCCGGAATTAATGGACATGCTCCACCTCAAAAAAAACAAATCTCTTAGAGCCACATGCTCCAGTGAATTAATCCTCAGCACAACAATAAACAGGATGTGCTGGAGGGATAGATTCCTGTCCCAGAGACTACCTACACTCTGGAATAGAATCCCAGTTTATGTTAGGCAGAGCCCCTCGCTGACTCTCTTCAAGAGGAATCTTGACGAGTGGTTGGGAAATCATAAATTTACCCTTGGGATCACTTCAGTGGCCCTGCTAGACAGAGGACCAGGAAACTAGTTTAAAAGGGAGGCAAAAGCCAACACATTCTGGCTAGGCTTATAAATGCCCTTGGGCAGACAGCCTAGTACCTACCTATGAACCTATGAACCTATGAGTCTTTGAATGTGCTCCTCTACAGACTGGCATTTATTAAGCAGGTAACAGAACTAGATCTAATGATTTAAATAAGACTTGTAGTAACTATGTAGTGAACATGTTTGTTTATGTTTTTAGTAATGAAGAAATAACTGTATTAAAATGTGGTTTAAAGTTTATTCTGACTGTATTACCTTAACTGTATATGTTGAAATGTGATATTTTTAGGTTAATTAGGAAATTGCATTTAATGTTTTTTTTAAGTACTAGATGAAGTTGATAGGTGCATTTGTAATAATAATGAATCTGTTTCTTTGATAGATGAATATAATATCATAAATGACAGTTTTTATTCTTGAGTTTCTTATCTTGAATCAAATGAATATTGTTTAGTAAATACTCAGGATATACCATACAAAATTACATCCACCCACTCATGAGGGAATCCAACATTTTTCTGCTTTGTTAAATTTTGCAGTGGAATCTAAGTATTGAGAATTTATGTCTAATATAAAGGAAGTGAGTTTTAATTTAACTAAATCAGAATGGAAAGCCTTAATAGGTTTAAGTAAGAAGAATGAATTAGTGTTTAAACCGTCTGATAAAGGTAATAAAATAGCGGTCATACATTATACTCAATATATACGAATATATAACGAATATCTGACTGACAAAAATATATATGAAATAGTGAACCTTTATGTGTACAAGGAAGCATTGAAACATTTCAGGATTTACTGTATAAAGGATATAGATTGTAGGATTTACTGTATAAGGGATATTGATTGTTGCATCTCCCAAAAGAGGATATTACAAAGAAATTTAGTACTGAAGGATGTACAGTGTCATATTTTTACTGTCTTCCTAAAATCCGTAAAGGTTCTAAAGATCCTCCTGGCCACCTATAGTTTCTGCTTCTCAATATTTTTTGCATAAGATAGGTGACTTACCTCATAAACATTAACTTCCATTTACTAAACAATTGCCCTCATATATTAAAGATACTTTTGACTTTTTAGGAAAGATATCAGATATTAAATGGACCCAGGAAATGTTTTGGATTACATTGGATGTGGAAAGTTTGTATACTACTGGAAGCTTTTAAACATTGTTTGAGAGATAGTCTTTTATCTAACTTTATTATAGAGTTAACACATTTTTGTTTATTAAATAATTATATTGAATTTAATAAAGAAATATATAATCAATTACAGGGTATGGCCATGGGAACACCATTTACTCCTATGTATGCCAATCTGTCAATGGGATTGTTTAAATTTTAATATATCTATACCCAGGAATTATAAAAATGTTCCCCTTTCCTTATCCTTTCATGTGTTATACTGCAATTTCTAGTCACTTTGAACAAACTTTCTGGATATAGTACAAAATACCATGCTAGCCGGTCAAAATGCTGATTGTGACACTTTTCTACAGTATGACTGTCCTGTTTCCACCTTGCAAACAACCTCTTCATGTTTAATGTAAAAAAAGTCCTTGAGGTAGGTGTACTTTTCACCCCTTTGTAGATTACCTCATATTGCTTCTTGTGAGTATGATGAGACAGCTGACTAAGGTTCTGTAGGAATTTAATGAACTTGCAATATGTCAAGTTTATAATATTATAAAACAATATTTGTGATGTTCTCATAACAAGATGTGGAGAAGGGTGGGTGCTACTTAGAAAGTTAGGAGGTAAACAGGCCTATAATAGAAATGCTGGAGTAAAACGGCATAATAAGTGAAAACACAAGAACTGAAGTGGGTGATATGGATCAAGATTTTCAAAGACTGTTCAGACCTTTACCTCATATTTTTGGTCTGTTCCTCATCAAATTTGTGGTTTTTCTGAGGATTTTTGGTCATCCCACATCCAGTTTGTGGTTTTCTATTGACTGAAGCCATTAAATAATGGCATATATTGATGCTTCAGACTTCATATTCTTCAGAAAAGACATGCTAACACAAAGCATATCATTCTTGCAACTTTCTAAGTTTATAAGAACAATAATTAAAATCTGTCCCTGATTTTGGGCCTTTGTCCCCCATTTATTTTTATTTTATTTTAAATTTATTTGCCGGGAAAGTGCAACTGGGCCAAACAGTACCCATTTTCAGTGGAAGCCCAGGGAGAAAATATTCACAATCACAATCTTTCAAAAATCAATTACAGATATTTTAAATCACAAAGTATCATGTAACACTACAAAATACAGGAATGAAAAAATGTTGTAATGAGAAAAATGTAGAACATATGTTGCATAGTGAAGTGCAATGAAAAACAAAAACATGAGTTGGAGAAAATATATGTGGAAACACTCATTAGTCATGTTATTTGTTGCATAGATTAGTATGCAGTGAGACCTGAGACAAATTCCAATAAGATATTTATCAGAGATATTAACGATTACACTATTAGAGACAATGAGGGAAAAATGGTATCTTAATATGAGAGAAGGAGTGTTCATATTAGGGTTATAGAAGGAAGGAGGGGATTATAAGAAGAGTGCCGTGTATGGTGTCTTCAGCTAGATTAGGTAAGTAGGAAAGAAAGATAAAGAGGTAGAGATAAGGTCTAAAGAGATACAGTGAACATAGTAAGGTGGGAAAAACATGGTGGAGTAAGTGCCAGGAAAACAATCTGTAAAACTGCAGAGAGACAGCAGGCAATACAAGCTGATAGCTTACTGTTAAGATACACTTAAGTGAACTGCAGCAGACAGTATTCCAGTGAGCTTGGTCCTTCCCTCATCTCAGTTGTTCTTCAGCTACTATACCCTCAGGTCAAGCCATTTAGGTATCTCAATAGAATGCCGTTACCCCCACACACACACACAGATGGTTTTCCACCGAAAGAAATCAATTAGGTAGGAACTGGAAGAGCAGACTGGTTTATAGTCTAGATTTTGTTCCTAGCTGTCAGGCTGTTTTCAGTATTAATTTTAGTCTTATAAATATTTATATACTCCCCTTCTGCTCATGTGCCTTTATATTACATTCCCTTCCCAGACTAATATTTTCTTGGTGCTGCAGCTTTCTTGTTTTTTTAGTTAATTTTGCAGATTTGTTAAGACCAAATGACATTCTTATATCATCCAAGAAGGTTTGAACACATGCAGTTGTGATTTCAGCTCCTCATCTGATGAACTATACAGTTGTAAGGTAGCCACAAAAAGAAGATAAGTTTTTACAAGTTGTTGTTTTCTGGAAGCCAAACTATAACCGTGAACTAATCTTTTAAGTAGAGGGATTAATGGGTTATGAGCAAAACAAAAGAGCAGCGGTGACAGAGTGTCACCCTGCGATATCTCACTTTGAACTTTTCTTCCTGGGTTAGTAATTTATCCTGTATAATGGCTTATCTGCAAAGTAGTTTTCCACTTTTTAATGGCCAATGTAATGTAATTGATCAACACAGGGTGTCTTATACATCTGTAAGCACTCCTTTATCCATGAATGTGGGATGCTGTCAAATACTTCTTTGTAATCTGTCCATGCCATACTTTGATTCTTCCCCTTTTTACAATTTTCCTTTTTGACTTTATTTAACAAATGATCATTTGTTCCAAATGACTTTCTTTTGCTTCCCTTTTCTTCTATTGCCATGATTGCATTTCCTTCTAAATGACTATAAACTATGTCGGCATCAGTTCCAGTATATAGTTTGTACATTGCCAGAAGTTCAGTTATTGGTCTATGGTTTTTAGGATAGCTTGAGTGTTCAATCATAAGGAGGAGTATAAATTTTCCTGCTGTTAACCAGCTTGGTGTCTATTCAGGATGCGCATATAAATAGTTCTCACTTGATCTAAATCTTTGTGTAAAGACTTTAATAATTTTAGCCAGAAGTCAGGTATTGCATCTGTGCAAGTTAGGTACTACATCTGGGCCTGGGTTTTTCCAGTTAAGCACTTTTCTAATTTTGTTTAAATTTTTCTGGCCATTACTTTCTCCCATTTCATATCCTGTACATCTGAACTTGTTACTATTTCTTTTATTTATTCTATCCATTCAGCATTTTTATTATTTTGCTTAGGGTCTCCATAGATATTTTTCCAAAATGTTTATTTCCTCTTTTTTGGTAGTGTTTCTATTCTTTTTGTTTTATTTTCCAGTTCCCTAAAAACATTTTTTGGGTCATCAATGATTTGCTTATTTTATACTTTTCTTGTATATTTATATTTATCTGCATATCTTTAAAGTTTTTCTGCCTATGCTTATATCTTTAGTGTATCATTTACAATAGTGTATGATAACACCTGGTTTATTCTGATACTTGCATTGCTTTTATTACATCTATCTTTCTAAGTATTTTTGTTGGTTGTCTGACAGTGACAGTTCTTGTCTTAATTGCTTTATAGCTTTCTCTCTATTTGATTCTTCCATGATGGCATTTGATTTCTTCCCTTCCTTTCTCTTATTGCCCTGTCTTCAAATCTAGATTCAACAACACTGAAAATCATAATTAATTGTACTGAGTATTGAACTCTGTATTATTCTAATGGTGGAGTTTTGCTTCCTTTTTATTATTAGCATAGCTTTTACAGTTTTAAAGTCAGAAAAGAAGTATTGAAAAACTCCATTACCTCGGCATTTTTTGTTCTGGCACTGTTATCAGGTGAAGTGATAATGTGACATCTAATATTAGGGAAACCTAATTTCCCCAATACTGCCTAACACTACTGCAAACCCAGTGCCCTAACCCTAAGCCTAAATCCTCCAGTCTAAACCTTACAGCTACAGTCCACCCCCTACCACTCCCTCCCTGCAATTCCTGTACTTTCTTTACTGGAACTAGTTCATGTGTTTAAGAATCAGCTATACTCTCACTCTGTAAGTCCATTGCACCTTATAGAACATGTTGTTGAGTTTGACCACAAGCAGCCATCCACTTGAGCAGCAAGACATTTGAGTTCCGTGCTGTGAGACTGATCTGAGAGCAGATGGGATTTGAGCACTTAGGTTCATGGGTTCATAGGTGTGTACTAAACTGAAGACTACTAGGACCTTTTTAAGTCTAGATATGCATCCCAAATCTCTGACAAGTACTGGTACCTTTGATAAGTGTAAACAGGGGGTTGAGAGATAGAACATCATCAAGTGGAGGCCTGGGAGATGACCTATTTACAGGCTGCCTGTGTTCATTAGAGACATAAGTGCCAATACATGGATGAATTTCCTACTCCCCATTCAGTTGTCCAAGTTACACTTGAATTATGTTAGAGAGGAACTCTGCTTCAAATAGATGGGGCCTGTTCCAGAGAGGGGTAGTCTCAGAGATACATACCTGTTTCTCCAGCATGTCCTATTTATATTACAGGCAAGGTTTAAGTCTTTAGAGGAGCAATTCTGGTGCTGTTTGTTTTGAGGATTTGCAGAAGGTTCATCAGGGTGGGGTTTGACAATGCCTTCTATGCCAAGCAAAGATATACCCTCAAAAGCCTGTCAGAGACATAATACAGGGATGGGGCTTTGAACAGTCGGCAAAGGATATGTTACTTACACCCTGTATTCTTTTAGTTAGGAATGTGTGGATGTTCCAATTACTTGATGTACCTGGATAGCTACATAACAAAGGAGGCATTGTATTCAGTGATAGGTCTGATAAATGATTAATGTAGTGGAAGTTGTTGTAGACCTTATGTTTCTTAACCCAAATGCTACTATCATTTTTTTCACTAATGCATTTTTTTATTTTATTTTTTTCATTGCCGATTTTACAGACATGGAGGTGCTTTCATTTGTTTTCAGTTTCTAAAGTTTTTTCTGCCTTTTTAAATGTTTCTTCTCTGGTCAGTTTAATAGCATTGCATCTAACAACTGCTAGTACAATAACTGCTGTTCAGAAACAACTTACCAAGAGTAAGTACTGGTGCATGACTAAGGCAAACATTTTTTTTTGTCTTAGCTTTTCATTTTGTGACTATATAAAATTCATACTTTAATATATAAGTTTACAACTAATAATGTAAAATATATTCCAGATACAATTAGACAATAGCTACTTGCTGTTTCCATTTTCTTAGTAAGATGCAACTGGATACTGTAGTGCTGAAAGTTTTACTGAGGAAGTGTCATGTGTATTCTTAGCAGTGTATCTTTAACAAAGTCCCTTTAATAATTTAACTATTGCACATAAATGTTTTTACATTACCTGAGATAGGACACTGAATTGTTTTATCATGCATTATTTTCAGATTTCATTCTTAAATCCAGACTGTAACTGTCACACTAAATATCTTTTTGTAAACTTTTCCAGTGCAGATATATTAATTACTTCTTTAATCAGAAATAGTAAAACAAATAAAACCTAAAGTCTGATCAGAATGCAGAAAGTCTTGACTATGTTTTTATGGGAACCAAGTTTCATCTTAAATGTCTTTGAGAGATCTGAACTATAAGGACTTTTCCTTCCTTTTGTTTATATGTGCATCTTAATCAAAGAAATATTATGATGACTTAAAAGAGTTTTGGCTTGATAAATGAATTTTATAAGATAGTTTGTATGCTATTCATCAATAATACTGAAGTCATTATGATTACATTTCATGTGAGAAAAAAATCAGTTGACTCTTGTTTCAATATTAGGAAAAATGACAAGTGAAAAAGATAGAACATAAGAAAAAGAAAAAGCAGATAGGGAGGTAGAATTTGGGATTAAGTAAAACAATATGGCTGCTGTCATGCCTGAGGGAACTTCTGAGCTTGTTTCCATGACAACTCAATGAAAGATCAGAATCTTAATGTACCACATGGTACACAGAAGGCCTACACCAGTCAAATAGATTTTATCAAAGACATTTTTGAAGAGGCTTTAGACTGTAAAAGGTTGAATGTAGTAGAAAAGGTGGGTTTGCGGATTTTTTTTTTTTTTTTGAGAAATGTCATTTCCTGCAAAAGAATTAAATAACCTTGGTCATGCAGCATAATTTCATAAGACAGAATAGGCATTGCTTAGGTGACACTTTTTATTGTAAGAATGCAGCCTCTATGTAATATTCTTAAAGGTTTTATAACAAGATAAATGTATTTATGTTCAATATTAATAAATAAATAAATTGGTAAGGAGCATATCAAACTATACTCAAAAGGAAGATTAATTATAGCATATACTATTAAATTATGACCTTGAACAGAAAATGAATTGTGAAAAAGAGCCATTATGTATGGCTTATAACCTGATTATAGTGTTTTTCTAGGATGGTTATAATTTTTTTTTTTGGAAATATGAAAAAATGAAAAAGTTACTAATGCTGTGCAATCAGTTTTAGCATAGTTAAGACTTTCAGTACTAATTAGTATTTTGCTATGCTTTAGTTAATGCTTATTACAATTGCCCTATTTGTTTTTAGTTATTACAACAGCCTTTAATTCTCTATTCTCACTAGCTTTTTATTTTAATTTGTGAATCTTGTGCCTTTGAAAACAGTATTTATTTTACACATCATGCTCATATGTAACAAAAGAACAAAGTAAATAAGTGAAGAGGAGGAATAAAAGTTGTACTCACTGCCATTAAAATTCAAGCCTAAGATGAGCAACCATGATATTAGTGTGTTCCACATAGCATACAATTTTCCTAAGGAAATAAGAGTTAGTCACACTGCTTATTATTTGATTCGCTGAATATGTATACCTAAGCTTTTCATTTGTGGTTACTGTGGCAAGTTTTCATTAACTTTCTAGCAGTCATAATCTGTATGTTTAACATATAAGATATGCTATATCCCGTCTTTTTCCTTTAGCATTACCTTGCAGACACATTGGGACAAGTCTGTTTCTTGGATGCAAGTTGTAAGAAATGATAAAATGCAATAAAAATCACCTTGCATGAGTTTAGATATCTAGCTACTAAACTTAGGCCATACAACACCATGCTCATACATTGTGGTCAGCCTGATATTGCTGGTAGATACATGCATAAAGGAGCTACGTACTTTTTTCAGTCCGTTTTTATATACTGACAGTTAAAACATTGCAGATGCAGTGCAGCTGAAATACGTTATATGTTCTGATGTACAATCCATTCATACAATTACTGAAAGCATACGTCATTCAAATGGGTGAGTTTCTATGATTTCTAGCATGGAAGCCATAGACAATGCAACATCTGAGGAGTTGCATACTTGCACCTGTGCATTTACACTTCTGATTCAAAGGAAGCAGTTTAATTTCTTTGGCATATAAAAGACATGAAAAATGTCCAGCTACTGGGAAATTAGTAGGCACTGATATTCAGTTAGCAGAATCAGTTGATTTGTTAGAAATTGAGCTGTATTATTGGTAGCAAAATAATGCAGTGCATAGCACACTGTCAACATTAAATAACCTTGGTCATGCAGCATAATTTCATAACTCACAGCAAGAAGTTCAATGCTTCAGTTCTTGGCTGGGGTAACTTCACTGCAGACCTGCATGTTCTTTCTGTGTTTACATGGGTTTTTCTGGGTACACAAGTTTCCATTCACATCACAAACACGTGGTAAATTAAATAGTATTTCTAAATCATCTATTGGTGTGCGGTGTGTGTGTGTGTGTGTGTGTTCATTCAGAGACCATTAAATTTCACTCATCCTAAATGTATGATTAATGTCAGTATTCAGCTCTGACAAATGAAGTTTTTTTTTTTTGTTAGTTTGTGCTGAAGTTGTATTAATGATGTTAAAACCTTAACAACATTGCTAATTAGTTAAACTGCCAAAAGAAGAAAGACCTTCTGGCAGATTACCATGAAAAATCTGCAAGTATATGTGAGTAAATAAAGCCTTGTACTATTTCCTTTAAAGAAGCGTTGATTAACTGTACCTAAATATTTCTCAATCAGCACATGTAGGCACATTGCTTCAAGATTTTTGTTTCCTTCTGTCAGTTGTAGGAATAACTACATAGAGCTCATTGATCTTTGCTATACTATAACTGGTCTATATCTGCTGCATTACTACTTTAGATTTACATGCACAGATAGCAGCATGATATGAGGGTAAGTAAACAAGCTTGTATGTTTATTTGTTCATACAGTTTCCCTTATTATTTTTAATAGTAATAAACTCCAGTTGGTAATATAATTCATTTGATGGGGAAAACAAGACCTATCTCCATCGGTAATAGTAAATGATTATACTTTAAATGATTCTGGTTGTCAGGAGAGCATACACTTTGTTTGACACCACATTATTGATGTTCCTTTATATTGTGGCGAAAATGTCATTGTACAGCAATACTAAATCTTGGGAATAAGAAATCTTGGATTTCGTATGTTTATGATTGTAGGGATATAGATGTTTCAACCCTGAAATGCAATTCTTGTTTATTTATTAAACACTCATGTTATTGTTAACATCAGTGCTTCCGATTTTTTGAATGCATTGTTTGTGCCTATGATATAATGATATGAATCCTACTGATAACTTCTTACTAACTCTCCATGTAAATCAAAAGCAATAACAGAACAGTGAAGACTTCTGGGGTATTTAAAAAGAAAATATACAGTAAAGATTCTTTCATAAGAGTAAGTGTAAAAAAGTAAAAAAAAAATTTCATATATATATATATATATATATATATATATATATATATCAATCATGTCACATGATACTGAAACCGTTTTAACATCTTTTCGTCTATGAGAATATGTTTAGTAGAACTACACTTAAAAAAATCTAAAAAGGCCAACACATTTCCTTTAATCTCTTTTCAGTATTTCCTCTTAGTTTTTTTTTTTTTAATTTGTTTTTGTTTTGGATATTGCAGTCATTTTTGTACTAATGCAGATGTTTAACAGGGCCCTTCACTGTAAGCGAATTCTAACAGCAAAAGTCTTACAAAATAAAATGCAAAAAAGGAAACAGATCCATGAAGGTATCATCCATGCAGGGTTAAGGCAAGAATTTAGAGGGATAATTCTCAGTAATGATAAAATGGAGCAGACTTAATTCATAAAGAAGTGTTACGTGAAAAAGTATAGCAAAATTAACTGGTAGTCCTTAAATAAATGAAAATGCCTATATGCTTATATGTATGAGTGAGTGTGTGTTTGTGTATGCATGCATGATAGATAGAGATAGATAGACAGATAGATAGACAGATAGATAGATAGATAGAGAGATAGATATACCTGTGTGTGTGTGTGTGTGTGTGTGTGTGTGTGAGTGTGTGTGTGTGTGTGTGTGTGTGTAGATATTTGTTTTCTAGCATTTTTCAAAATGTTAACAGCTATTATTTATTTACCAGATATACAGACATCATTGCAACAAAAATAAACTTGATAGGTTTATGTGGTATTTCACACATGTACTTATTGGAGCTGCTTCCTACCTTTAGATTTTAGCATGTTACTTAGATCTAAAGTTGGAGTACAGAGTGCATTGAATGCCAATATTCATGACTCTCTGAGATAGCAAAAACTTAACATTGAAAGTAATGGTAAAACACAGAAGAGAGCTGCAGATGATGTAAGTAGTGCTATGGCTAAAGTATGTAATTGTAGCTGCACATTTGCAACTGCTAAGTGCTTGGTGGTTCTCTATACTGCCTATGAAAACCTGTATTGATGGTTCAAGACTTATCAGAGTAATGCTGCTTTTTAATAGTAATTTACATATGAGTATCATTTGTTTTAATGATTACACATTATTTATTTAGTTTGTTATTTATGCATTAGTGTTTTTGTTTTATTTATTTATTTCATTTGTGCATATATGTTATAATACTGCAAGTATAAGGGTTATGTATATTGCACAATGCTCCTCACAATGCTGCCTTATGCGTTTCTCTTTTACTTTTGATGCTTAGTTTTCATTATTTTAAAGAATCAAAGATAAAGATATTTGGTGCTGTCTATGTGATTATCTTAAGATCAATGAGATGTTTTGATCTAAATTAGATAACCTATTGGATCACTGTAAAACATGTAAATATAATCGTTACACTGGAAGGTGATGACTGAAGGATCTGACAGCTATGACTTTTTGTTGAAATTGTATTTAACAAAATATTAGCATTCCTTTCTTCGATGCAATGGGCATGTTATAGCTGATGCAGGTAATATAGTAATGTATCATCATAAAATAAATCCCTGGTGATAAGGGTTATTTTGCAAAATATTAAATTCATTAAGATAATTCCATTTATATCAACAGACTTCACTATCAAAAGTCAATTCACAGAAACTCAGACCAATTTGATATATTTTTCAGTTTGCCTTCAAAATGTTGATGGTCAAAACGTCGAAACTGCTTCCGCAAATTCCGAACTGCACCTTTTCAAAACCTTGAACACCGATATTTCAAACCACAAAATCTTGTCCCCTTTTTGACCCATGTTAGCACTTGTTTGTAGGTATGACATGGTGAGAACTGTCGATGTTCAATGTTTTGTTGACTTTCTGAAGTTTTGGCAGTACGGGTTTTGCGGAAAAATTTCGGTAGTGTGCACATTCGACTATGTGCAGTCGACATTTTAAAAGTAAACTATATTTTTCCTACACTGGATCTGAAAAAAAAAAAGTGCTTTAAAATCAAGTTTAAATATCCTTCATACCCCTCACCCCAATGTTTACATCAACATTACACATTAGATCATACAAAAGAATACCATGTGAGCCAGCTGAGTGAAGGTAAGGTTTCCTTATCAGTAAAACAATTTGCGCTTTCTTCTTCTATGGAATACTCTTATAATTTGTTGTCACTGTATGCATTTAAGAAGAAATAAATATACAAGTTTATGTTACTAAAATCTTCCTAAATCCCCATTTGAAGACTTCAGTTACTGATATATTGACTTCTACTATAGGTTCATAGGTAAGTACTAGGCTAAATGCATTTACAGGTCATGAAGAAACAAATTATAATCCAATGAGAAGTTAGAAAGTTCAGTTTTAAAAGGAACAGCAAAATGTTATGAAGATACTAGTGATAGTTATCCTGTGTCTCTGAAGCAGAAATGAGTCTTCTTTTACATCTTAAGATTGTCAGTTTGTTTAATATTGTGTAGAGAGTTCCATCAAGCTTGAGCAATAATGGAGAAGGATATCTCACAAGTAACAAGGGTAAATGGAAGTCAATGCAGCTGAAGAGAGAGAGAGAGAGTTATTAGGGAGTAGGAAGGACTAGTAATGGTTAGTTTATTGAACAGTGAGGCACAGTACATTTTATGCAAATGCTTGGACGTGAGTATGTTAAGGGGAAAATTAACCCTCATACCCACAGGCAACCATTAATCTTTGCTCAATGTCGTGCAATGGTGCTAATATTTGTTTGAAAAGTTAATACATCTTAAGTATTTGTTTTTTTCTGCAGATTGAAGATGAGTGGCATTTTGTGAAGAGTAAAGGGTAATGATTGAAAGTCCATATTCTAATACTGGAATTAGTACATTGATGGTTATGCATCATCTGGCCTTGAAAGTTAGTAGATGTGTGATTTTGTATGATAGCCTTAGCTGAGCTAGTATATTTTATATTTGTGTTCCAATGTGTTCCTGAAAGTTGAGATGCTGGTAAAATATATGGCCTATGTACTTTTGTTCCTTAATCTAGAGAAGAACAGTACTTCAGGGATTGGCAGTAATGACATTTTGTACATATAGTTTTTGGTGCATGCCGAATAGAATTACTAAAGTTTTCCAAGCAGTTACAGTGGATTTATTTCTATGAAGCAAACTTCATGTGGTTGTTAAGTCATTTCAACATTCATTTTAAGGCAATTAGGATATTTATTACCTCCCTGAGAGGTCAGTGCCATCTACACATAGGATACAGATGGTACGTGGGATGTCACAAGTACATTTGCTTATGGAAAGGTAAAAGAGGAGAGGACCAGGAAGAGATGGGGTGTCTCTCCACTTTTTATTTGTTTTTTAAGTATAGAGACAAGAGAAACATACACAAGCTTCATGCACCCCATTAATAACAGCATAGTTTACAATACTGTACTATGTAAGCAATCCCTCTTTCAACAGTGAAGAACCACCAAATAAAGGGACATCTTCAGAAGTCAGCTTTCAACCTGTATTCCTAAAAGAGGTACTTCTGTTTATAGCAAAATACTTAACCCATGCTTTTCACCATTTTTAGTTCAAGGGATATTGTCCTTGATTTATGAAACAGGGAAAAGTCTGCCTAGAACATCTAATTCCCAAGAGTAAATGGCTTTCTATTAAGTGTCTAATCTGTACTTGCTTGACAAAATATTGGACAAGGTAGGTTCTTCCATCTCTGCGGTTACATTAGTGAGCATAGGTGTCTCTGCCATGACAAACCTGCCTTGTGAATGGTCATATTACCTTCACTGTTTTATGTGAGGTTACTGATGGAAGTACTTAAAAACATGCCAAATTTAAAACAATCTGAGCCAATAAATGCAGTCCCACACTGTATTCCTTTATATTAACAATGTTAACTGGTTGTGACTGAAAATGACCAAAAAGTCATGTTGCAAAATAGTTGAATAAGTATGCTTTTA
The DNA here is from genome assembly GCF_019279795.1 of Protopterus annectens. Taxonomy (NCBI): domain Eukaryota; kingdom Metazoa; phylum Chordata; order Ceratodontiformes; family Protopteridae; genus Protopterus; species Protopterus annectens. Next base: position 560,348,225 of record NC_056738.1, on the reverse strand, counting down.
ATTTCATTTAAACTTCTAACCCATCTTCACAGATTAATCATGACTTGTCATCATCACTGAACTATTATTCTGGTCACCTGTTTGTATCTTTTATTAAATCTTAATCCAGCTATGCATTCTTCCCATGACTGTCAAATTGGTTTTCTTTTTAGGGGCCTAAGCTATCCTAAACCATTCAGTCTTCTATTTAAAAACATTAAAAAACAGAGTCATATAAACAAAATGAAGACAGTGTCATCTCACTGTAAATAAAATGCAACACCTGCCAATTTATACAGTGCAGGTGCCAAATACCTGGACAAAATATCAATGTTTGTGTGTGTGTGTGTGTGTGTGTGTGTGTGTGTGTGTGTGTGTGTGTGCCTGTGTGTGTGTGCATCCACACTGGGGGGGGGGGACACCATGGATCTCTGCTAAGGACATACATAAATTAAGTTTGAGTGAAAACTGTTGTGCAGTGTCCACTATAACAGAAAACTTCCAAATTAAGATGAAATGTTTCCAAAATGTATATGATCTGATATTGCATACCATGTTTGGGATACTATATAATGTGACATTTCAGTAATAGTGTTGTGTACCATTGCATCCCACTTAATTAATGGCACAGAGAGTGGCTGTCCTTAAATGCACTTCATATTATACTCTCTCACTCTTTTTTCCATTGTTTCTTTGAATGTCTCCATGCATTTCCCTTGACAACACTTATGTAGATACTCCGTTAAGTGGGTTTAGAATGCTTCCTTTGAAGAAATACTTAAAATATAGGGATAGTAGCCTTTCCATAAAATGTGCTTCCTCTACCACTCATCATACCATATCATTACAGTCAAGGGTAGCCCATTTATATATGATCTTGAGCTTCAGTATAATGTTTCCCCATCCCTTATGGTTGCAGGAGAAAAAAGCTTCAGCCCGCAAATTTTTGTATATATACTTTATTGCCACATTTGTGAGATCTTTCACTTGGATTCCATCCAGTGGACTGACATATCTTGAATAAGTTTCTCCCTATGCATGCTCCACAACAGCACAACTTACAAGATATTGAGGAGAAAAAGAAACAATACCTCCAACTAATTCTTCTACTAATGCAGCAAATGCTTTTGTCTGGTGCAATGTTTTACAATTCACCAAGAAGTATCTATTCCCTCTAACTTCAAAATGTGTCAATCAATGGATACTATCATAAACAAATATTTAAATAGCAAAGCATTTTTTTAATTTGTGAACACATCTTATATTCCATATGTGCTATGCAACAGTCCTGACCACCATACACTACAGGTACTACAAACAATGCTTCCGATTATATTCCCACACCTGACAATACTACATTTCTATATTTAACACATTGCTTTTAATTTTCAACCTGTTAGCAAAAATTGTAAAAAGCTTTAATAAAGGAACATTCCAAAAAGTAGATGAACAGTAGTAGAATTTCTAGATTACAGGTACACACAGAAAAGCTGCAAAAGAAATCTTGATCAGATCAAAAATGCAGATGCTGAAAAAAGTCCAGAAATTTCAGCAAACAGAATTCAGGACCAGAGTTTAGTTCCTGAATCTCTTCAAGTATCAAAACCTTAATAGTGAATTTTTACCTGAAGTTAATCTCCTCACCTATAGAAAGGATACTAGCAGCAAGGTACAAGGGCAGGGATCTGAGAAGTATCCCATGAGTTCATAAAATGCAACAATGAAAGGTTAGCCTAAGTTGAATACTTTTGTATCTCTGTTAAATCACTCACAGCAAAGTGCTCACTACCCGAATTGCCTGGAAGAAAGATTGGAGGCATGTTTTGACATCTTGTGAAGGTGAACTTTATTCAGGTATGTCCATAGGTTTAGCTTAGCAGTGACTGTTGGCCAGTTACATATGATGTTTTTTGCCATTTGAAGTATGTAGCATGTATGTTGAATTGCACATTCCGTACATTCTGTACTTGATGTAGAAAGCCAATGGCTGCTTTTTTTTAGTACTAATATTTATTTTAGTCAATGTGAAGACAAGAGGAATTTAGCACATCAACCTAAAGGAGAGGTAGGGAGAGGAATGGATATTTATTTTGTTATATTGTGCTATTTTCCCATGTCCTGTCTGTGAGCAAGTTGGCAAATCAGCAGGATACATAGGGGTTTAGTCCAAGCTCATTTAGCTTTAATACTATGTCTGAGTGGGGGACTTGCAATAGGTCTGGCTAGGTTGAGGTATTCATCCATTGCTTTGGTGGCTTTTTCAAAAAAGTCCACTAGGCTGAATAAGCATGACCTTCCCTTGATGAATCCAAAGTGAGATGGATCCAGCGTTTGGAGGTTCCCTATGTCCTTATTAATTATTTCCATGAACATTTTTTTGATGGTTTTGCATATGAGGCTGGCCAGTCTTATGGGTCTATAATTGCCTTTGTCTGTGAAAGGCCCCCCCTTAGGCAGAGGAATGACTGCAGCTGTCCTACATTTGCTAGGTACAAAACCTGTATGTAGGCTAAGGTTGATGCTGTTTAAGATGCATTTAAGGATACTGTCAGGACCCATCAATCCAGTATTTTTAATTTTGATAGCACTTTTAGCACTTGTGCGATAGCTGGAGATGAGTCAGTTTCAGGTATAGCTTGAGCGACAGACAGCGGGGAAAGAGTGGTACAGTTAGAGGTAAATTTATCAGCCAGTAAGTTTGCTTTATATTCAGCCTTAGTGTAGCTAACCCCATTTACAATCAGTTCAGCACATTGTTGCATTGTACTTTTAAGATTTTGAACATAACTAAAAAAAGGCCTTGTGAATGTCTTTGGCTTGAGTAGCTATTTTAACCTCAAACTTTGCTTTGGTGGATTTTATTAAGCTCCTTTATTAGTTTAATTAATGAGGGCTCTATTATTCTAGGACTTACTCTTCTTAGTTTTGGTCAAAATTATCTTCATTTTTTTGTAAAGCTTATTGATATTATAGTTTCACCATGTTGTTTTGTTTCTGGTGTTTCCCTGCATTTATTCATACATTTACAACTGCATCTATGCAACCGCCTACATGCCCACATTCCAGTGTATTCAATGGGGTTAAATGGATTTGGTGGGAATTTCAAGCTTGCAAATGTATTAGTTAGTAGAAGGTAGTTTGCTTACAAAAATTTCTAGAAACATTTCTAAAGGTACCTTGGGTGGAAGGGATCTCTGGTTTTAATTTTATATCAAAGATGATATCTTTATGGTCAAATCAGTGACAAAGATACACAAGATGTGGTTCATGATGCCCCCATATTAGTAAGGACAAGATCCAAGGTGATACTCTCCCTAGTGAGTGCTTTAGCAAATTGTTCCAGGGTGTATGTATTGACAAAGTCCAGGAATCTCTGCTTGTGCACAAGTGGTGGTGTGGGTCTCCCACTCTATAGCTGAATAGTTTACACAGCCTACGGAAATGCTATTTTGTTTAATACTGAGTCACTCCAGTTCCTGTAGATAAGTGTTCTGGCTTTTTGGGTCACTGAGGGAGTTCTATAGCAAGCTAATTGATACATGGTACGGGATCTTCCTGATGGTTATTTGGACATGAAGAAGCTCTACTGTATCATGCTGCCTTACCAGCCTTGTTGTGAGCCTCTTTTGGATGAAGACTGAGATACCTCCACCTTTTTTCTCCTCCTGAACAGTAACTCATCTAAATATGAGTAAGGCATTAAAGCTTTGCAAAGCCTGAGTGCTCTCCCCTGTTTTAAACTATGACTCAGTCACTACACAGATGTCAATGTCCAAGTGAGAAGAGCTTGCAGGAAGTTGAGTTTCTTGTTTAAGTTAGTAGCATTGATCAGTAACACCTTCATATTTTCTCAGACATAAAAGCAAAGGGCTCTAGCTGACCAAGCTTGCAGATGACTCCAAGCTAGGAGCAGTCATCGAGTCCCCAAATGACTTGGTTATCCTGCAGGAAGGTTTGGCCTAAACAAATAACTGGTGCCAAAATCATCTGGTGATAGTAAATGTCCAAAAATGCATTATTGTATCTTTTGGGAAGTCATCTACCACTGAGAACTACCACACTGAAAAATGCAGCCCATGTTCAAGCACAACTTAGATATATGGATGAGAAACAAATTTATCCCAGGACTGCCCCCTATACTACTAACAAACAGATGTAGCTCCTAAATGCTTCATCCCATGCATGAGTTCCCCTCAAATTATGAATGGTATGATCCCAGGTATTCTCATTAGAGTGAATATATAATTACTGAGCATGGGATGGGTAAAGCCAATTTATAACCAAATGGAATAGGTTAATTTGAGCACAAGAAGGGAAATTGGTTAGGTTTAACATGGCTGGCTAGGCAGCTAGCCTAGTACTTACCTATGAACCTATACAAATTGTGATGTGTTTTAATGGTTTTGAAAGTCAGTAAACCACTTAGCAAATATTGTTGTGCAGACAGCAAGTAAAGAAAAAGTCAGGGACAATTTTTAAATACTGCCTTAATTTAAATAAGCTGCTTACAGACTAACAGCTATACACTTCAGTGGACATAGGAGGAAAGATATTCTGCGGCAGAAGGAACTTTCCTTCCCTTATACCTGTCCATATCAGTACTACCTCTGAAAGCACTGTTATGCCCGGGTCTCAATCTACTGTAGTGTGGAACAGGATTATATTTTTTCTGATTTTTTGAGTGTAGTCCTGATACTCCATGCACTACATAAATATTATTTCTCCATGTGGAGATGTTTTGCAGTAACTTGATTACAAATTTAACATATGAAAGGAAGACGTATTTAATGAATAGAAATAAAAATTGATATGTTCAGCTAACTTTATTTGTGCAAGTGCACAAAAAGATACAATGTCATCCAAAAAGACATGTTTGACTAGAAAATTAGCTTGGATGATTTTATGCATTTGAGCCTTGGAATGTCATTTATAGAATTTAGATATTTATCATTTATATAAGAAAGTATTTTCAAGACACCAAAACAAACTGTAGAACTGTAGAATGTACATCAACAACAGCAGACCACAACTCCAAATCAGGTGCAAAGTTTTAATGGTTTAGCGCTTTCTTCTCCTGATAGAGACTTCCTCAGAACAAACACACAAAGTTAACCCAGCCCTTAAATACCCATTAAACAAATACTTAATTGCATAATGAATCACATGACAATATTAAAAAAGTAATTATACAAAATATATCACAAAATATACAAATTCAAGTATAAACATTAAACATTTATATAAAATTATAAAAATATTAAATGTCAAAATTAAAAAATAACACATTCCATTTGGAAACTAAAAAACTAAAAAAACTAAAGGACTTAACCAGTAAGATGTTTTCATTTTAAAATACAAGCTATATTAATAGCATCATTAATACCTGGGTACTGTGTATCGTCTAATCTAAGTTGTGTCTTTGTTCTGAGGAAATCTCTATCACGAGAAGAAAGTGCTAAACCATTAAAACTTTGCACCTGATTTGAAGTATTTCCAAGAGCTTTAACCAACATTATGTAATGAATGGAATACAGGTTTGCAGTTATTGAACCAGGCTTCAAGACAGAAGACTATGCTGCCTTGTTTAATTGTAGCATTATCAGACCAGTGCCTTCATTTATACATTTATTTATTTGTTTAGTCATTTATTTAGTTATTTGCATTTGTTTAATGAGAAAGTTGTCTGGGCAGATAAAACTCTTTTTTTGAGGAGATTAGGGGTGAAAATCTCCACAGAGACTACTGATATAACATGCATCCATAATGAATGACATTTAATTCATAGTTACATCAATTATATGTATACAAAAATTGTATGGAATCAAGACAGTGAGTATTTACAAATAAACATGACAAAAATAATCATACATAAATTATGGTGACGGACAGAAAAGTTAAGAAGCTCTTAAGGTGTAGTGAGATTAAAAATGAAACTTAAATTTATTAGTAGGTTGTATTACATGTAGCTAGGGAGGTTTGTGAGCATGTAGCATAGTAGAGTAGAGAGGATATGGAAGATTTACATATTGTTCTTGCTTGAAAAAGTGATAGTGGAATATACAGTATTATATTTATGTTATTTCCTTTTAGTGCTAGAGAACTCAGGAGTAGCTGAGTGTCAAAGAGAGATAAGGGTAGATAAAGGGTAGAAAGACGTAATAGGTGAGTGACAGGGTAAGGAAAGGTTTTAAGGTTAAGCAAGACCATTTCAGACAGAATGAGTGAATAGTGAGGGAGAATAGTTCTTAAATTACTGAGTAAAAGTGTACAAAGATGTTGGATATGGGGTAGAGCATTTGTAATATTTGCAGGTAGTTTAGTTGAATTGTATGAGTTGGAAATATTTATGCCACTTTGGTTAATAGGTGTCAGTCAAAAATAATGTTTAAGTTGTGAGAGGCTAACCAGGGATTGGGCAAGAGAAAAGCCAACATTCCAATAAGTACTTTTTAAGATCAGTTTTGAAAGCGAGGAGGTTATTAATTAACCTCTGTGAGAGTATGATTGAGTTTCATATTTTAGTGATATAAGTTGAGTATAGTGCATATCCTGTTGAGTTACTGAACTTGAGAATATTAAGAAGACGGTTGTCTTGTCTTGATTGCACATAGTCTTGAATGGCTCCTGTTAGAGTTGGGCATTTTTTGTAGATTGTGTACTGTACTGTGGGGCACATCTAGCTAAGTAAAGGTGAGGTAATGAGCCAATTTACACCTGTTTAGCTGTTTTAGGGTGGGACAATGATGTGGCCTGTACAGCAGGCTTGTTGTAAATGTTGCACATTTATTGTAGCATTGTCCTAGTTTAGATGTAAGTGTGCCCTGTAGCTTTGTCAAGATAGGACAGACATATAGTAAGGCTTGTGAGAGGAAAGTAGATGCAAAGGTGTTTTTGGAGCTGCCTTGGAGGGAGTGTTCAAAGTGCCTGGTGGTTATTTTTGATTGTCTAATGTATATATGCAGTTGAATTTCAAGTTGTCATCTATAATGACCTTAATAGTTTTTTGTGCAAGACAATTTCTATTTTTGTGTTACGGTGAAGTTGCACTGTTCTGGTTGTGCATTGTGGGAAGGAATAGTTAGGAGTATATCTGTTTTCTTTGCCTTTAGCAGGAGCTCAGAGTTATTAAGCTAGAATACAATGGAGGTAAAATATTGCTGGGTTACATGTTGTAGGTGGGACAGAGCTTTGGCAAGATATGAGGATCGACCAGCTGGCATATTAGATTAAGGAGGTATATTTGGATGCAGTATGGAAGTTGGTAATGAAAATATTGGAACAAAGACAACAGAATAGATCCTTGAAGGACTCCTGTAGACTGGTACGAAAGCTGTATGAATACTTTTGACAGACAGTTCTCAGTCTGATAGGTAGCTGTTGAACCATTGTAGGGCTGGGAAGAACAAACCAAGAAAAGATAGCTGTTGAAATCATTTGGGATGACAGTCACTATCAAAGGCTTTTGATAAGTTAAGAAATAAGACAGACACCAGGCTACTGCTGTTTCTTGTCACATTATACATTATAGCAGTGGTTATGTGAGTAGGGAAAAGCATCTGAGAAAAAGCACAAAAGTAGGGCACTGATCCATGCATGTAGATAGACAAGTCATTGCACATGAATGGAAATATTATTTGTAGAACTATTCTGGATCTTCTAACTACATTTATGTTGCTCCATCTTTTGGCCCAGGTTGTGGCTTTTAAAGGCCATATGACCTGCCTGCCTACAGGTTTTAAACAGTAGCTAATACTTTCTGGATCCTCCATGCTTGGTGACTGTCCAGCTTTTCTCAGCCAGTCTTGAAACATTTGTTCCCAGTACTGGATATCCCAAATACAGAGATTAAAGTCAAGTGAAGAGAATATCATCTAGGCATCCATGTAGTTGGTATGTGCCTTTTTTATCCTGGCAATAAGTGCATTGCTGTTAAGGCTTGAGATTCACCCCAAGTGCATGTGGTGTACTTGCAGTGAACCCATTTCACCACGTGCTCCTCTACCCCTGTTGTGCATGTGCATGCTTGCATTCACATGCTTATAATGGCTGCCTTCACTGGCTTGGCCTTGCCAAATCCATATTTTCAGTCTTGTCCTTTTCGGTGTTGTGCAAGCTTTTGCCTGCATTGTGGAAATCAGTTGAATGAAACCACCAAGGTGTCATTTGAATTTTGGCTATATGGATCATAGTCAGGAATTATCCCTCTGTACCACTGAGCTGGGCATACTTCCTGTCCATATACTTTGTGTGGTAGTGGTATGCCTTGTTGCAACTCTTTCTGTTTTTTGGATAAATCTCTGTACATCAAAGTTTTGTGATTTGCTAATGTTTTACTTTGGGAAGGGTTACCACAGTAATCTATTTATAAGAAGTAAATCAGGGGAAAGGTCTTGTTGAACTAAATAAATAACGGTGTATGTTGTTGATAAGGTTTACTGATAAGGCATATGGGCTGGTTGAGAGGGTTCTTAGAGTCACTTTATGTATAGTCAGAGGATTTTGATGGGAGACATTTGCTGATAAAATACTAGTTTCAGCATGTTGTTGATCACCCAGGAAAAACTACTACAAGTATGCAGGCACAAGGCTGAGATAGCACTGAGTGTTGAGGGATGAGATTAACACAGCCCCAATGACATAACAAATACTAGTTGATATCTTCAGCAAAAAAAAAAATAATTGCTCCATATTTGTTCAAAGCTTATTTCAGTTGCCCTCTCACCTAGTTTGTCTTTCACATACATCATTTAATCCTGTTTGGTATGACATCTTGCATTGATACTCACTCACCATAATATCAAAAGATGTATAATGGCCCTTAATTTCATTTTTGTTTTATTTTTTTTAATTTTACATTTGTTAACTGGAAAAGTCTGACTGGATACAGCTCCATTTTCAGCGGATGCCTGGGGAGAAAAGCTCCAAGTGTACATTACTAGTGTAATTACAGTAAAATTATTACAGTGAATTATCACAAAATTGAAAAATTTTTTTAACAATATATACAGACAGGTACAATTTCAGCTCACATACACACAGGATAGGTTGTTAGTATCTGAGAAAGAAATAGTGATTTTTTTTTTTTAAGAAGGAAAGTCTAACAAAAGGTGGTAACATACATGGTATCATCTTAATTTAAAATTTTTCAGTAGGAGAGAGATTTAGAAAATTCTAAGCAGTTAGAGGATCAAAGATGTAATCCCAAAATGTTTTATTAACTCGATAAGTGAAATAGTAAATAGCTCTTAGGTCACTTTTCAGCCATGACCTAGGATACAAGGGCAAGGTTGGGTGCTTTGTGTGTGTGTGTGTGTGTGTGTGTGTGTGTGTGTGTGTGTGTGTGTGTGTGTGTGTGTGTGTGTGTGTGTGTGTGTATGTGCACATGTGTGCGTGAATGCGTGTGTGTGTGTGTGTTTGCGCGTGTGCATGTGCGCGTGTGTGAGTGCATGTACATATTTTGTAGCAAACTTGTGTATATGTGTAGATATGCTTATATATATATATATATATATATATATATATATATATATATATATATATATATATATATATATATATATATATACACCCGCACACACACACACACACACATATATATATATATATATATATATATATATATATATAGGTTTACCTTTAGAAAGGCGATTCACACTTGGGCGAACAGAAATTGTTTGAAAGGCTGTTTGCAAAGTTTGCAAACGCCGAACGAAAAAAGGTTTGAATGTGCAATGTGCAAATGCACAGTGACATTCACTCATTGCACATTCGGCATTGTGGGGTAGATTGCACTATAGTGGGGTTTGGAAAATGGTCCCTTTCTCCACTGTAGTGCGATCTCAGAGTTAGAATATTAAAGTAGGGGGGTGTGGGGGCACAGCACTTCTTTTTTTTTTCGTTTGACATTAATGTTCGAAAAACAGCGAATCTGCCTTTCAATTTGCTGTTTTTCGAACATTAAAGCCTTTCGCTGTTTTCACTTTCGTGGTTACGAGTCGCTTACATGAGCATTCGTACCACTGTGATTCAGCTTTATAAAGGTAAACCATATATACTCCTTATGCATACATATAGTCAATTCACCCACAAGACACCATTGACCAAAATTATTTTTTTATTCTGTTTAGTGCTTTCATCAGTGCATCACCAGAACTATAGACTTCATCAGAACTATAATCCCACCCACAATGCAGCAGTTTAAATAACACTTAAAGTCATATGGATATTAAACTACTCAAATAAAATAAAATATCAAGGTATCAAACACAGATAAATAGTAACAAATTTAAATTCATGTTTGATCATTAAAAGTTAAACTGTAATCATCCACTAAACCATTTAATTCATGTCTGAATAAATAATTTGAAAATGATGATTTTCTATTGTTTAGTAGCATGTAGTTTTTTAATAAACTACTAATAGAAATGTGATCATTTAATCTGGGAGTTGTAGTAGCATGCAGTCTTGATTGCTGTACAAGGTCTCCTTATTTGATTCTTGTCTCCCATTGTACCCCTACATTTTTAGGTGCTATTTCTAGGATGGGAAAGTCGAATTTACAAGATGGACCACATTCTATAAAGTGCTTGTACAGAACATTATTGGGGTTTGTTTTTCTGTGTCATATGAATGTTCATAAATTCTCTTCTGTAATATTCTCCATTAATGCAGGAAACTGTAGTAAAAAGGTTTGATTTATGTTGCTATTTGTATTTACTGTCAATCTTACTACATAGAGAAGACAAAGAACATATTACAGAAAATAATTTATGAGTGTTTATATAACATAGAAAAGAGAACTTTGATATTGTGTTTGAAAGTTTACTTCAGTTATTTCAGTCACTACTTGTATCTTGTCCTTTTTTTAAATAATTTTGACTAGAGTTTATGCTCATTGATCCTGATATTACAATCCTTAAACATGAAGCACTTTTTCAGATAGAAAGAAGAACAAAGTTTTATTTGTTAAGAAGCCCCTCAATTTCATAAAATATTCTGTAAAAGCAAACTGCAGTTCCTCCACAAAGAGAAAGACACATGTAGTAGTCCAAGGCAAGACACCACAACCAAATACTTTAATGTAAATAATATCCAGTGCAAACGTGTGAATAAAACAACAAATATAAAATCTTGATCTTCAAGACAAACAGGATAAGTGCTTTCGGCTGTGCCTTCATCAGATCATGTTAGATAAAAAAACACACCCACTTTTATTTAATAGTTAACCTAATCTGATCATCTCCTTAGGTCCCTGCATTTTAATACCAGTTTTAAAGGAACCATACCATTAAGTCAGGGTTCCTGTCTGCTTGCAAATTTGCAATACATCTGGTTTCTGCTATTTTAGTTTTATTAACTAAATCACCTCCTCCATTGCAATGCATCTTTTCAATAGATAAAAAGAAACATTTATTATTATTATTACTATTATTATTATTATTATTATTATTACTTTTTTGTTTTATTCATCAATCTGAGCTGGCTTTTTATTAAATTAAAGTATTTGGTGGTGGTGTTTTGCCTTGGACTATTACAAGTGTCTCTCTCTCTCTCTCTCCATGGAGGAACTGCAGTTCGCTTTTACAGAATTTTTGTTTTTAGCATTGCAGTCCTTGGTGAGCTGATATATTCTGCTTTTGCAGTTTCTCAAAATAAGGTGAAGTGTTCCAGTATGGTACTCCACCAAGCGGTATCCTTTGTTTGTTAAAACAAATACACTTATCCTGAAAATAGGAACCATTGTTTTAGTAGGAGATGGTAAAATAATTGTTACTTTGTGTAGATCTAAAAATACTTCCAGTGATAATAAACAAAATGTATTTGTAGGACAGTTTGGTTAAACTAATCAGTTATAATAACTGTTTCTCTATCTGAGAACAAAAATATTTTGAAACACTGATTATCATCACTTATCAGTACATTGTAAGATAATAGCATTTGCCCCTTTCATAAGCCAAAATAATTTTACCTGCCTTTAAAAATAAAACTTTAGCTTAACTAATTATCACCAATGCTTGAACACACAATAAAAAAAATGTCTTTGTTAGAATGCATTCCCACAAAAATCAAGTTGTTAAAATGAAATACAGACTGTCATATGTTTCACAGTTGTCTTACTTTACTTCTCAGTGCTACTTCTAAAAGTTGGTATTATAGTGAAATCATGCATTGACATTACACTCAGTATGACAAGAGAATCTACAGTGAAGAAAGTCCTGAATCACTAGTGATTCATTACAGTAATGTAATCAGATGGATTCCCTCCGGCACAGTTCTTTTGTGTGTGTGCCTTTAACTCCTACTGGGCGTGGCTTAAGCCTTTAAAAAATGAAGTTATCACCTTACAGTTCCAGAAAATACTCATTGAGAGAGGTCAGATATCAATACAGTTGTATTTGCCATCACATATGCTTCAAGGCAAAATATCCTGGTAACTTGCAAGTAACATGGTTTTGGAATTATTAATGCAAATATGAACAATCAATATTTGACGCCTAGAGGAGCAGTAGGAGTTAACTGCAGTAGACGCCTGAAGTAGCACTCGGCTGTAATGAGTTGGATGCAAGATTCTTGGTCATAATTTAGAAGCTGCATGCTGGATGCAGTTTTGATATCAGTTATTGTACTGCAAGTCAGTTTATCAGTATTTCTAAAAGATAGCGCTTGTATTCTGATGATGCCATATTTCTTTTATATCTTTGTTTTGTCTACAAATTATGGAACTGCCAGGTTCCCTTTCAAGCTTGTTAGGATGCATTCATTTGATGAGAACAGTACCTGAAGTTCAGCAAGTACTGCACGTTTAAACAATGCACTAATATATATATATATATATATATATATATATATATATATATATATATATATACACAACTCTTAAAAAAGAAGTTGATCACAAATTAATTTTAACTACTGCTATTTAATGCACATTTTCCCCTGTTGTCTCTCCTTAGCACTGGAATAATGTAGATTACATGCCAGTTTGTAAACTATCTTTAAATAACTATTTTGTGCATATTCATTTACTTTGACTTCTTTTCTTGCCCAGTATAAGTCCACTCCTTAGTTCAGAGCCAAGTATCCATGAATAGCCTCCCCACCAATTATATTGAATGTATGCACACTAAGTAGTGGACATTTCAAACATGTGCAAAATATACTTCAACAGAACTTGTTAAGAACAAATTGAAGAAACAGAAACTCCCATTTCAGTTAATTTCAGCTTTTCAAAGCTGAGATTTACAATGTAATAATAATGCAATGACACATTTTGATAATCCTATATATTTCTAAGGTTTTAACCAAAAAATTAACATTGAATACAAAAACGGTACCTTTTACTGTAGGCTGTACTGGGAGCCAATATTCCTTTATGGTTCTCTTCAGTAACAAGTATTTTTGTAAGTTATCCTTTATATTCATATTGATATGAATATTAGTCAAAATTCTTCAAAGTGGAAGTATAAGATTTTACTCTGTCTAACAATTTCATTTATTCAACCTGATTTTCACATTCTGTTTAGTTACAATAAGACCACATTTAAATGCACTGCTGATATGTTGTATGCTTAGCATGACTCTCTTGACTTATATATATATATATATATATATATATATATATATATATATATATATATATATATATATCAGATGATACTCCAAAGATAGAGGAAGAGTTGACTAATACGTCCTTCCCTCCTACACGTCTTATTTATTTGTTAATGGAGATCTGCGTGCGTGTGTGGTAGTGTAGGAGCAGACCTTTCCTGGTAGCTGAGGGTCTTTAGTCTGGTGATTTCCATAGTTACAAACCTCTGGGGACTTTCTAGCTGCATGCTGTGTTTGAACAGATACATAAAAAAAGACATTATATCTTGTAATTGGTCTGATCAGGGCTGTGTATACAGGTGTAATAATAATTTCTTTTACATGGATGTGATAACTTTAGATCTGATGTTGTCAGTTTTCATTCTGTCCTTAACTTATGGGTTGGGATCGGATCCACCAGATCTGACTCAGCCATTGCAAAAGCTTGTGGCAACCAGAAAACGTTCGAGCTACTCTCTTACCCAAAATGTACCAACCCCAATTACCTCAGATCTAACTCGCTGCTTCCAGCAAAAGACGTGGTGTTACCGTGTTCTTGATCGACTCTTCAATTTACATTTTTTCCTTCTTAAATCTTTTTTCTCATTATAATTACCTCCCTTTCCACCCTTACCCTATATCATACAGCTTTATCTATTTATTTTCCCTTTTTGTACTCTTGTTCTTCTTGAGTACTATAGTTAGTACTCCTACCCTCTTTTCTTTACACTCTAGAGTGTATTTACTATTTAAATACCATTGTTGGTAGTTGTTCATTATCCCTTTATTATACAAAAATGTTTTTTTTTCTTCTGTCTTATTTTTACTTCAGGCTTTATTGTTAAACTATTATTGTGTTATCATGGCCAACAAAGACAAAGTCCTGGCTGGGATTAAAAAAATCCACCAAGTACAGTCATAAGATTCCATTCTCTGATACACATACCTTATGCATATATTGTTTAGGATCATACCATCTCCAGGAGGGCTGTTCCATTTGCCACTCCTTCAACCAAAGAACTCTGCTGGAGTGAAAGAACAGCTTCTAAAAGGGTTACTTCCTTCCCCTTTTTCTGAGGCGTTATATGGAGCTTCCCTTGAAAATCAACTGTATCCCCTTCTCCAAGTACTCTTCAGCTTCAATAAAAACTTTGGAGAAGGCTAAGAAAATGTCTTTTTTGGATCTGGCTAGCACTTTAGATCCTAAAAAGAAAATTTCTGAATTGTCAGATCCGACCCCATTCTCGGATCCAAAACAAACAAAAAAAAGAACTATTGGATCCAATCTCACCATCAGATCTGAAACTTAGGAGACCCAAGGACCTGTCAGATCAAACTGCTTTGGATCTGATGCTAAAATCACTGGATTCAACCTTTGAGTCAAAGACCCTTCCAAGGACTAGATACTCTCCCTTGCTGGACCCTAATCCTTCCAGGGTCCCTTCTCCTTTTTTGGAGAGGCCAAAGTCTCCTTCTATAGTGTCCAGTCCCTCTTCCAGGACCCTTGTGGAAGAAGATGTGGAGAAATTAGTGAGAAAGATTCTCTCTGTGGAGAGCATGTCAAGTGTGCTGTCGGCTCCTAATCCTCTGGGTCAGGAGACCCGACCTTCCATTACACCTCAGGGCCTCAGCATAAGTTAGTTTGGCTCTGACTTCAGCCTTGGGAGAGTTCTCCTCTGAGAAGTTAGGGACTATGGTCCAAACGCTTGCCCTTTCAGATCTGGGGTATGGTTCCACTTTGGTGGGGGGCGGTCTGCCTTTGAGGTCACCAAGTGTGCCTTGTCTGCTTCCATGACAAAGACGGTTCTCCTCCACTCAAATTCTCAGTTCACAGGCTTGCCATCTCTTCACTTGAAGTTTCATCTGTCCTCTGCGCAGGAACAGCTCGTACCAAAACCCCAGGCAGGGTATTCCAACCTCTTCTAATACCTCCCCAGAGCATTCCACTGAGGAGGTACCTAAGAAGAGAACATGCAAGAGGAGCACTTAGACTCCCCAGAGGAGTCCTTCACAGAATATACAAACTTTGATGAAGTTGAAGCGCCCCCACTGTTACCTCTGAAGATGTCCAGTTTGGAGAGATTCTTGAAATCCTGAAGCAGAGAAGTGGCTGGAAGTCCAGCAACCCTTAGTCTGAGGAGTCATTATTCCTGGAGGCATTCAGTACCTGCCCTTCTACCTCCTGCATGACTATACCTGTCGATGAGATCATGGAGTTGATCTCTTGGTGGGCAGGGAAGGCCCCAGACACCATTGAACCAATCCCCAGGAGACCAGATAAAATTATGACAGCAATGGAAGGCAAACAGTCCTGAGCAAAAAGGGGTTCCTACTGATGTCATGGTCATGGTGGCAACCACAAAAAGGGAGCTTGTCGAAGAGAGTTCCACTGTCCATCTACTAAACATGGAGTCTCAGGTGATGGACAGGTTTGGGAAGTGTGTCTATGCATCAGTGACCTTTGCCTTAAGGTCTCTGAACTATTTGGCATATTTTACGCAGTTTCAAATAGACTTATTTAAGGAATTCTGACAGCCTTTGAGGATCTGTTTCTGATAAGGTACAGGCATCTGTGACTTCTCAGTTGACTACCCTGCAGTCAGTTTCTAATTCTTAATTTTGCATGTGACCGAAAGAACCTCAAGAGCAGCAGGGTCCAGCTTTTCCATTAGGAGGCATGCCTGGATGTGCTTATGTGATTTTGCAGAGCCTTTCACGTCTTTGTTTGTCAATGCTCCCTTTGACTGTATGTCTTTATTTGGCCCCAGATTAAAGATATGTTATCCAGGTGTGAAAAGAACAGAAAGACCCTGTCTGCTGTGGGCATATGTTTTTCCATGTCTCAAAGAGTCTGTTCCAGGAGTCAATGAGGTATTGGGAAAATGTGGTTCAAGACATCCCAGGGCCCTTTCCAGGACACACGTGGAGGAGGTTCCCGTAAGGATAGAGGGGGGGGACTCCAATGGTAGATGCCAACCTCATGGCAGAGGACGGCACAAAACCAATGGTCCAGAGATTCATTTTTCAATAGACCCTTCCAGCGCTCCTGAAAGGAGGCCCAATTGTCCCACTCTGGAAGCAATTGCAGGTTGTTTATCACTACACCAGGGAGCCTGGCTAGAGATAACAACAGATAGTGGGTGCAGAAGAACATTTCCAGAGGTTATATAATACCCTTTTACCTTTCACCTCCAATCTCAAGAAAAATTCCCAATGTTCCACCCAGTCAGAGGGAACAAGTAGCACTTCAAATAAAAAATCTGCTAGAAAAAACAGTTATCCATGAGGTCCCGCTAGACCACATAGAATCCAGAACTTACTCAAGATTCTTCTTAGTGCCAAAGAAAATAGGGGACTGGAGATCAGTTTTGGATCTCAGTGACTTAAACAAGGCAATTCGACACACAAAGTTTAAGATGGTCAGGGTTCAGTCCATTCTACCCTTTTTGTGCAAGGATGACTGGATGTGCTTGATAGACCTTCAGGATGATACTTTCACATAAAGATGAACAGGCGATC
The DNA here is from genome assembly GCF_019279795.1 of Protopterus annectens. NCBI lineage: Eukaryota > Metazoa > Chordata > Ceratodontiformes > Protopteridae > Protopterus > Protopterus annectens. The sequence continues at coordinate 560,331,140 of NC_056738.1, read as the reverse complement.
CAGAAGGTACTTACATTTCTGTTTTGGAGCCAGTCATTACCAATTCAGAGTTCTGTTGTTTGGTCTCACCACAGCCCCCAGGGTGTTCATCAAATGTATGACAGTAGTGGCAGCTCACTTGAGACTGCAAGGATTCTGGGCATTTCCATATTTAGACGAATGACTCATTACCACCCTGACCTGGCATCAAGTAATGGAGACCAGGTTCTACAGGCATGCTCTCATCTGAGCATAACCATAAACTATGAAAAGTCTCATTTGGAATTTATAGGAGCACTGTTCAACACCAAATCAGTGATAGCTTCAATGCTTCCTCTAAAAGTTCATACCTTAAGAGCACAGTTCAGGAAAATAATCTGCAGTACCAAATTTAAGCCAGCTTGGTCCTTCAGGCTTTAGGATCAATGGCAGCAGCAATAACTCTAGTACCTTTAGCCAGATTTTACAAGAGGATTCTGCACTGTAGCCATGCAGTGGTAAATACTTTTATCAATCTTTATCAACTCTGATACGTATTATTCAGATTTGCAAGAGAGATCTCAGGTGGTGGACTCAATCAAAACAGGTTTTACAAGGCCATCCATTCATTCCCCTCAGCCCAAGGCCGAGTTTGGGTGAGGGGAGCATTACTTGGAAAAAACAGTCCAAGGCAGTTGGTCCTCAGAAGAGCCCAATTTGCATATCAGTCTGCTAGAGATGAGAGCAGTGCTTTTAGTGTTGCAGGCCTTTCAAGAAGCTCTCCCTTTGGGCTAATTGCAATTTAAATGGACAACATGTCAGTAGTTTGGTACATCAACAAACAAGGAGGGACCAGATCTTACCTCTTGTGTCAAAAAGCACTCAGCTTTTGGCAATGGGTGATCTCATCCAACCACTTTCTCATAGCAATGCGCATTCTGGGAAATCTAATGTGATAGTAGACAAGCTGAGCAGATGCATTCTTCTACCTCACAAATGGTCTGTCAACAAGAATGTGACCAATATGATTTTTCATCAGTGGCCTCAGCTTTGCTGCAACCTTTTTGCTTCCCCCTAACCAATAAATGCAGCAGCAACTTTGCCCTGATCCCCCCACATGGGGAGTCACTGAGGGATGTGGACTTCATGATTGGCCACCTGGACTTCTTTTTGCCTACCCACCAATCCCACTGATTTCCAAATTCCTGCATAAAGCTGCCAAGTTAAATAGCAAAGTTATCCTCCTTGCACCCTTTTGGACTGAGCAGATTTGGTTCCCATTCCTTTGGCCTCACTTACTTCTACCAACTGTGGATTCTGGATCCCTCTCGAGATCTCCTGTCTGATCTAACAGGCATGATCCCTCCAGACATAATGAACCTCAGGCTGACTGCCTGTCTTCTCCAATTCCATTAATTGCCAGGCAACCTATGCTGTCTTCCCCAGTCTGTCGGATACGTGTATATTCCCATAAACCATCTGTTCATAAACTCTACTCCAGTAAATGGAGATTTGCTTACAGGGCTCATCAAAATAATGTTGATCCCTTTTCAGCTCCTTTGTATTGTATTCTAGAATTTTTGTCTTTACATTTTAAAGAAATAGTTAGCCCCTCCAAAGTTAAAGTCCACTTGGCAGAGATATCAAATTTTCACATGGGATTTGAAGGTGCTTCTGTTGCCTCCCATAGACTCTGCAAATATTTTTGTGAGGCACTCTTCTTCTGAGGCCTCCTTTTAGGGATTCTACTCTACCATGGAACCTCAGTCTGGTACTGGGGCAACTTACTCAACTCCCATTTGAACCTGCAATTAAATGTCACCTTAATTATCTTTCTTGGAAACCAATTTTTCTAGTAGCTATTACTGTTGCCAGAAGAATTTTTGAGATTCAGGCCTTGTCTTTGAAACCACTTTACTTGATCTTTCACAAAGACAAGGTCACCTTACGAACTAATGTTTCCTTTCTCACTGAAGTGGTTTTCAAAAGCTAATATTAATCAGTCTATTAATGTACCTGTATTCTTCCTCAAATATACAAACAGAGGTGAATACACTTTACGTTTATTGGATGTCCATAAGCAATTGCATTTTTACCCACACAAAACAGAAAATATCAGGAAGACTTAACAATTATGTCTTTTTCTGACATAAAACAAGGAAAACCTGTTGGCAAGATAACTCTGGCCAGATGGTATATTTTGATATAACAAATTAGGCATTACATTATCAAAACTATTATGGGCTCACTCAACTGGAGCTGTGGCTACTTTATTAGTCTTCCAGTCCAGAACTTCCATGTACGACATTTGTGCAGTAGCAACTTGGGTTACTTAAAATACCTCCGTTACTCATTACAAACTAGGTATGGTCTCCAAAGGTAGGGCAACATTTGGTTCAATAGTGCTTAGGAATATCCTTCCTTGAGTTAATCCAGGATTTTGGTAGCTGGGGAGTTTGTACCATAAATTGAGGACAGAATGAAAATTGACAACATCAGGTAAAGAAGTTCTGTACTCACCATAATGTTCCATCTGTGCTGTCCATTTTCATTCTTCCTCAACTCCCCACCCGCCAACCCCCTGCTCTAAAAACTCATGGAAGAATGCATGTTTTTAAGTAGGCCACTTCCCTGGTACATGCTGCAGATATAGTCTCCTCTCTATGTAACTACAATATTTCCTTCTGTAAGTATTAGCTATCAAGATCTGAGGTAATTGGGGTTGGTGCATTGTGGTAAGGGAGTAGCTTGAGAGTTTTCTGGTTGCCATGAGCTTTTGAAACAGCAGAGTTGGATCTGCAGGATCGGATCCAAACCCATAAGCAGAGGAAGAATGAAAATGGACAATACAGATGGAACATTATGGTGAGTACATAATTTCTTTTTATTAACTTTAGATCTGATGTCATTTTCATTCATTCCTCAATGAGTGAGTTTGGGTCCAGTTCTTGGAGCTGACTCAGCCACTTCCTGAAGATTCCAGGATCTGAATCTTGAGCTCCTCCCTTCCCCAGAATGCCCGTGACCCATACAAACCCTCAGATTTGATTTCACACACATGAAAACAGTCAGGATTGTGATTCCTCAAGCTTCTTGGGGTTGTTGTGAGTGAAAATTTGCATTTTCTTTCTACCTTTTGACAGTTCTTTCTCCTACTTATTAGTTGTATTACTCCCCCTTACCTTCCATAACGTTCTCTACAAATTTTTCATTATTTTTTTTTTTGCTACCTTTCTTTGTAGTTCATTTTCTTTTCTTCTTCTATACCTTTAGGTATTTCTTTTAATACCATCATTGGTAGTTAATTCTTTTCTGTTTCTTCCAAAAAAAAACATTCTTTCTTTCTTTCTTTTTTAGAATTGTTTGTATTTTTCCAGTATGGCTGATAAGGCAACTGGATGCACTTCCTATAGGCATATGATCATAAGATCCCCAGTTCTGATGCCCACAGTGAGTATTTTTATTGTTTTGGTCCAGCATAACTGGACATCTCTGGTTCCATATGTGTAGCCTTTAATGCTGGCGCAGTTAGTGATAGAAGAAATAAGCTAATTCTGAAAGGCTGCTTCAGCTTCATCTTCATCTTCAGGCACTTCTTCAGGGACTCAAACACTCTTCCAAAAATTGAAAGAGCCCAGAGAAAACTGTAGAGAAAACTGTAAGTGCTGTCTTGGCCAGTCTCCACAACTTATGCCTACTGTAGAATCTCCAAAGAAGGTCTCTAAAATCTCAGATCCCAAACCTTCAGATCCGGCACAGTCCATTCTTCCATCTTCTCAGCCCCATGTTCCCAGGTTCTCTCCAGAGCCAGTGTCCCAAGACTGAGGTCTCCCTTTTTCAGGAAACACCTAATAAGTCCTCAAGGCCACCTGCCATATCCACTTACATTAGGTCATCCTGTAGTCTGTCCAAAGCAGAGGAGGATAGGATGATGAAGAAATTCCTCAGAACACCGATCCAAATGTGAGTTTTGTCAGCTCTGTCTCCTATTGGATCCGTGAGCTGCCAACCTTCTTTTCAACCTGTAATTGCACCTTTTCCAATTCAGCCACCCATTTCTGAGTCCTTTAATCCAAGAGTCCTGGGAGTTGAGCTGTCAGTCCAATGGTTATGTTGTCCTTGACTCTGGCTACTTCCCTGACCTGATCAGTTCTGACACTGTTGGAACATGACAGCTCTCGGAGCTGGAGCATCGGCATCAGATCTAGGGAGTTGACTTCAACTCCAAAGTTTTCAGATCATTTCCACTCAGATCTTGATAGCTCAGCTCTGACTCCTCCCTCTGAGTGTGGAGTTGAGTTGGGTTGGGGTGGCTCAAGGTTTGTCTGCTGTGGGAGCCTTCACTCTGATGGGATTATCCTTGGCATCTGTGGGCCTCTCTGCCTTTGAGGTGGTGAAGAGGGCTTTCTTTCAATCCAAACTAGTGTCAACTCTCCTTTCTTTGGATCCTCATCCTAATCCTTCTTTGGTTCCTGTGTCTGAGTCCTCACATCCTATTACTCAGGGATAGCTAGCCCAGAAGTGCTTTCAAGCAGTTCCAACCAGGGAACTCCCCATCTCTTCCAATACCCCCGTGGAGCATCCCACTGAGGAGGTCCCTTGGAAGAGGACATACAAGAGGAGGCACTCGGATTCCCCACAGGAATCCCTCACAGAGACATTGATTTTCATGAGAGGGAAAGGTCCCCAAGATCTCCACTTGAAGATGTCTCATTTGGAGACATCTTACAGATCCTTCACAAAAAAGGTGGCTGGTTTTCCAAAGGACCTTCCTAGGAGGAATCTGTGTTCTTGGAAGCCTTCAGGTCTGGCCCATCTACATCTTTAGTTATGCCTTTGTAGATGAGCTTATAGATCTTGTCTTCCACAGGGCATGGAAGGAACCAGAGTCCATGGAGCCTATTCCAAAATGCCCCAACAAAATCTTAAGCACCCCTGCTGATAGACAGTATTGGACTAAAGGGATTCCTATAGATTTCATGGTTGTTGCAACAGCCACCAAAAAGGAGCTTGCTGAAAAAAAGCTCAATTGTACATCCTACTAACATAGAGTCTAGGGCTTTGGACAGGTTTAGGAAGTGAGTGTATGCATTGGCAACATTGCCCTCCATTTACTGAAATACCTGGCACATTTTGCCAGGACTTGTTAATGGAATACTTTAATTCTGCTCAGGGTCCATGTCCAGAGAGTGGCCATCCTACAATTGATTACAAACACATCTATGAGGCTGATCTCACATGCCACAGAAGGTACCTTGAGGGTGGCCAGTTCCATCATATCCATAAGGAGACATGCCTGGATGCAATTGTGTGATTTTGCAGAATCCTTCCAGGTGTCATTCATCAGTACTCCTTTTGGTGAATCATCCTTGTTTTCCCCAACAGCAAAAGAGACTCTCTCCCACAGTGAACAGGGTGGAACGACCCTATCTGCCATTGAAATTTGCTTTTCTACCCCACATAGACCCTTTTCTAGGAACCCACGTGGCAGTAAGAAAGTGCGGTTCAAGAAGTCTTAAAGTTCTTTCCAGGAGACACTTGGGGAATTTTCCTGCAGAGTCAGGGGAAATAACTACAGTAGTAGATGTTACCCATGTGGCAGTGGGGGTCCACAGAACCAAGGATCTCAAGATTCTTTCACGGACAAATCCTTCCAGCATTCCTGAAAGGTTGCCTGACTGTCCCTCTCTGGAGGCAGTCGGGGGGGTGCTTATCCTTGCACCAAAATGCCTGGCTAGCCATCACAAATGACTTTTGGTTGCAAAGGATCATATCCAGAAGATATTTCATTCCCTTTTTACAATGTCCAGTAAAACCAAGATAAATTCTCCCCTGTGTTCCACCCAATCATTGGGAGCTAGTAGCTCAAGAGATCACAAAGTTGCTAGACACGAGTCATCCAAGAGGTCCCACCAGACCAATCAGAATCTGGAATTTACTCAAGGTTCATTTTAGTGTGAAAAAAGACAAGGGACCTGAAATCTATTTTGGATCTAATTTATTTGAAGCAGTTTGTAAAAATTCCAGATGGTCACCATTCAATCTATTCTGCCCCTTCTTCAGAAGGATGACTGGATTTTCTCAATTGATCTTCAAAATGCACATTGTCACATTAAAATGAACAGGAGCTCTCGAACATATCTATGCTTTTGGCTAGGAGCCACTCATTATCAGTTCAGGGTCCTGCCCTCTGGTCTCACCACAGCCCACAGGGTGTTCACCAAATGCATGGCAGTGGTAGCAACTCATCTGAGAATGCTTGGATTCAGAGCATTTCCCTATTCAGATGACTGGGTCTTTACTGCACCAACTAGGCATCTACTACTAAAAGCCAGAGATTATTTGCTTCAACTGTCACTCTCACTGGGAATCACGATCAACATGCACAAATCTCATCTTCAGCCATTTCAAGTTGTAGATTTTATAGGGGTCACTTAGACACAGCCAGTTGCCTAGCTGTTCTGCCTCAACACAGAATTCTTACATTGAAGACACACGACAAATAGATTATTTCTATTCTTTCTCCTGCCTCAAAACTGATCTCTAAAGCTCAAGGTTGATGGCTGCATTCCGACTGTTTGCTTACACATGAAAATTCTTCAATAGACCCTGGTGGTGCAATGGTTCTTTCATCATTATCCCTTGAATCACCCCAAAAAACTGTCTCATGTTCACAGAAAGTTTCTTCTTTGGTGGATCTGCTCAGAGAAATTGATCAAGGTTATCAGTTTATCTTTCCTCCCCTCGGTGCCACATTGACCATGGATACCTCCCAGTTGGGGTGGGCAGGCATTACTTGGGAAGGACTGTACATGGCACATGGTCCCCACAAGAGACAGATTTGCATATCAATGTCCTTAAGGTGAAAGTGGAGCTTCTAACATTACAGAGCTTTCAGAGCTTTCTCCGTCTAAGGATTATTGCATTACAAAGGGACAACATGTCAGTACTGTGGTACATAAACAAATGGAGGAACCAAATCCTATTCCCTGTGTGAAGAAGCAATGAGTGAGTTCATCTAACTGCTTTCTTGTAGCAATACACATACTGGGGAAATCCAACATTCAAGCAGACAAACTCAGCAGGACCATCCTCATGTCACATGAGCGGTCTCACAACCAATCAGTAGGAAAAGTGATCTTCCACAAATGGGGTCAATGTTACTGTGACCTATTTACATCTTTCCTAAACAACGAATGCAGCAGGTTCATTGTCCTTATCCCAACTCAGGGACAGTCAGTGAGAGATGCTATAATCCATGTTTGGTTCTCTGATCTCCTTTATGCTTATCCGCCCCTACCTATCATCCCCAAGTTTCTTCAGAAAGCACTTCTGTTAAACAGCACAGTAATCCTGACTCCCCTCTTCTGTCCTTGAAAAGTGTCATTCCCCTTCCTTTGGTCTCATTTAGTACATCCTCCTTGGATGCTGGATCTTAGTCTGGAACTCCTATCTCACTCGTCAGGGCAAGTT
>NC_056738.1:560216209-560318709 GCF_019279795.1 Protopterus annectens | reverse complement strand
TTCAGACAAACCTCCCCATGGCAGAGGAGCAGGCAGTTTCAGTGGATGTCACCCAAGAAGCAGAAGCACACTGGAAAACTAAGAATTCTGTGGACCCTTCTCTGAGAAATCCTTCCAGTGCTACTGAAGGGTTGCCTGACTGATGCAGTCTGGAGGCAGTCAAGAGTGTCAATTCTTACATCCTAAAACCTTGCAGACCATCACTTCAGATTCTTCATTTTAAGGATAATAACCAGAAGATACTCAATACCATCTCTAACAATGCTTTAGACAAAAGGAAGGATTTCTTCAGTGCCACCCAGTCAGTTGGAATCCACAACAGCAGAAGTAAACAATTTGCTGGAAAAAAAATTATCCATCAGGTCCCACCAGACCAGATGGGTGTTTACTCCAGGTTTTTTTAGTTCCAAAAAAGACAGGCGATCTAAGCGCAAATTTTGCCTCTACTCATAAAGGACAACTGGATGTGCTCTATCAATCTCCAGGATGCTTATTACCACATAAAGGTGCACAAACATTCCAGGACCCTGCCCATTAGACTCGCAACATGCCCCCAGGTGTTTACCAAATGCAAGGCAGCAGTAACAGCCTATCTCATACTGTAAGAGCTCCAGTTGTTCCCATACTTAGATAGTTGGATAATCACCATTCCATCCAAGGATCTGCTAATTCTACAAAGGGACGTCTTACTCCAACTACATCACTGTATGAGGATTATAGAGAACAGACAGAAGAGCAAATTGCTCCTGGCTCAGAATCTAGAATTTATCAGATGCCACCTAAACACTACAACTTAGATAACCACCATGCTTCTGCACATGGTTCATTCAGTCTGCCATTTGGCTTTTCAAGTATTAGTCTATCCATCCTCTCCAGTATGCTTAATCCTAATATTCTTAGGGATGATGTCCTCAGCCATAATTCTTGTTCCTATGTCAATATTTTATATGGAAGTTCTACAATGGATTCTCTCAGTTCAATTGTCTCAACACTGTCACTCCCTCAATACCCCGATTAGATTAACCACAGTATGCAGAAACCACATAGAATGGTGAATCATGTCATCAGCATTGACAACAGGTCATCTGTTGTCTCTTCTCTCCACTATGGCAGTAGTTACCACAGATGATTCCCTTTGGGGTTGAGGCATTATGAGGAGAAGACAGTTCAAGATACATGGATTTCCTTGGAGACCAATCTCCACATCAGTATTCTGGAAATGAAGTAGTCCTTTTGATGTTGTAGGCATTTCAAGACTTCCTTCCAGTGAGTGTGATTGCAGTATAGACATACAACATGTCAGTGGTTTGGTACATCAACAAACAGGTGTGATCCATTTTTTACCCATTATGTCCAGAGGCCATGAGGGTTTGGCAATGAGCTATGACTTCCCATCACTTTCTGCTAACAATGCATATCCCAGGGACTTCCAGTGCATTAGCTAACAGATTGAGCAGGTGCTTCCTCTAACCTCATGAGTTGTCCTTCATTTTAACAATGGTGAGCAAACTCTTCCATCACTGATGGCAATCTTGCCGCAACCTGTTTGACAACTACCTAAACAACAAATGCAGCAGTTACTTTGCCCTAATCTTTCCACAGGGACGGTCACCAAGGGAAGCTGTGATCTACAGTTGGCCTACAGGTCTCCTTTATGCATTCCTTCCATTTCCACTAATTTTGAAATTCATTTAGAAAACCAGAAGGGTCAAGGCAAATGTGATCCTCATTACCCTCTACTGGCCTCGACAGGTTTGGTTCCCATATCTTTGGTCTCAACTGCTCTGTCCACCCTGGACTCTGGCTCACAGGATAGAGCTGCTGTCTCATCCTTCACGGCATCTTCTTCTGGACCTAGGCTCTATGAAATTAACGTCCTGGTTATTTCATTTCTAGTGATGGCCAGGGACACCAGGTTTACAGAAAATGTTCATATTCTTTCTGCTTCACAAAAATATAGCACCAGAAGAGTGTATCAAATTAAATGGAAAAGATTTTCTTACTGAGCTATAGGGGAAAGGTTTGGACCCTTTCTTAACCCTCTTGCCTCTGTTCTGGAATTCCTGTCTGATCTATTCCAAAAAGGTTCTAGATTTTAACAACTAAAGTTAAGCTGGTAGCCATTTGCAATTTCCACATGGGCTGCAATGAGACTCCTTTGGCTTTGTTAAAGGGGTCAAAACCCTTCCTTAAAGGAGCTTTTCTTCTTCTCTCTCTGATTTGAGATCATGTTCCTCCATGGGACATCAAGGTAATGCTTCAGGCTATCACACAGTCCCCTTTGAACCAGCAAATTTAGTGGATCTTAGTTTCTTGACATGGAAAATTAACTTTTTGGTGGCGATCACTTCTACTAAGAGAATTTCAAAATGTCAAGTCCTCTCATATAAACCACCTTGTTTGCTTTTTTCATAATGATAGAGTTTTTCTAAAAATAAGTCCGCCTTTCATCCCTAAGGTGGCATCCAAGTCCAGCATAAATTAGAGCATCAGTTTGCCTGTATTCTTTACAAAATACTGTAACAAAGGAGAATATGCAATACATTTATTTGACATTCCTAGACAACTTGGATTTTATTTTCATATAACTTTAGAAAATCAGACCAATTATTTTTTGCATTCTCTAAATCTAAGCTGGGACAAGAAGTTTCCAAAATCACACCTTCAAGATGGCTATCAAGCTGTATATATTTTGTTTAGTTGAACTAACTTTCTAATAATTCCACAAGAACAGTTGCAATTTCTACAGTTTTAAACACTGTTTTCCAATTGATGAGATTTGTGCAGTTGTTACATAGTCTACAATGCATATCTTTGTGTCCCACTATAAACTGAATGTACAATCCAGAGCTTATTCTTCCTTTAGATTTGCTGTCCTCAGGGACATCCTTCCATAAGTTCACCCAGGAAATTATGTAGCTAGGGATTCTGTCCCAAAGGTTGAATCAGAGAAAAATGGACAACATTAGAAACAAAACTTATGTACTTACCGTATCACCTTCAACTCCATGGAGAATGGGTTGCATGTGTAAGAGTCTACTTGACTATAACCTCACCATATTAGTTGGCATGCTATCCATCTGGTATCCTTATACTTCCCTACCTACTGAATTATGGTTTATCTATCTATAATTGTATTACTTATTAGGTATGTTTTACATGGGACAAACTTGATCTAAGGTACTTTAACTGTTGAGAGGGAGTTATGGGTAGGGGTGGAGTCAGAGCCCAGGATCCGAACATTTGAAGTTGCAGAGGCCAGATTCGAGTTGGATCCGAGTCCCAAAGGTTGAACCAGATGAAAATAAGGACGACACTTTTGTTTTTATGACTTTGCAAATTAGGCTTGTTAGGCTGATGGACATATACTAATTGGGATCTGAAGTGTACTCCCTTTGTGGACGGGCATAACAATAGCCATTTACATACTTCAGGAATATACCCAATGGCTATGCTTAAGCAGAGCAGACCTTAGAGCCATCTCTGACTATTGCTTGCAGTTGACTGTGGCAACCAGAGCTTGATGCTGTGGCCTCACTATTGCACTGAGGATGACTTTGCAACTGCTGATTCTACCCCAGTGCCCTTTCCCTACTAGGAGGAAGTCTACGTGAGTTGCATGTTGATCACTCTTGTATGTGATCTTGTGATTGTCTCTCTTTCTGAACCATGCATTGGTCACTATCAACTCATTTGGCAGACAGAAATCTAGAATGGCCTTTCCTTCTTTATTCCTTTTGCACACCCCTGTGGACCCAAGCAGTCCTCATATCATTTTCTGGCTGTCCTGATATGTGCATTCAAGTCACCCATTATCAACATCAATTCATGCAGTACCGCTTTATCTAGCAAGTCCTGTACCACTGTCTGAATGCACTCGTTGCTTCAATGTCACAGCCCTGCTGTGGGGCAGAGGCTGAGATTATTAATACTGCCGTATCGTTAGGCTGGAGTCCAGTTGCTATGAGTCTGTCACTAATTATGATGAAATCCTTCACTGCCTTCTGAAGCCTCTCTCTCACCATAATTCCAGCACCATTTCTAGCCTGTCCTCCTCCTGAGTAGTAGACACTGGATCCCAAGACAAGTGGCTTTACTGCACTGCCCTTCCATTTTGTCTCTGTGATACCTAGGATCTCCAATGTTCTCTTTTTCATCATGTCATCAACTTCCAATCATCATCCTGTTAGTGAACATACAGTGAAAGTAGCAATTCTTAGCTCATGCTTGACAGGTTGATTGGTGTAACTTCCAATTTTCACTCAACAGAGTTATCCCAGGTAGCCCAAGCTGGGCAACTGGACACTGGCTGGCCAGTTGCTTATTGACCCAGGGTTGCTGGGCTTTATGGCTGGTGCACACTGGTCAGTAGGGGCACATACAGCCTTCTTAATGTTAGCATGGGTCTCTTGCTATGGTTGGAGTAGGTCAGGTCTTCAACCCACTTATCTTAGGGAAATGTTCATGCCCACTTCTGATGACATTAGTCAACATAACCAAATCACCTAGAGACAATTTTAAATCATCAAGTGGCTAGCCCTGACACAGCATGCAATCTTTGATATGTGTTCTCCTATCTTGAGGATACTGTGCACCACAGTGGATGCCCAAAGCACTTGCTCTGTACAACTCTTTCCCATATAGGGCACCATCTAGAGTCTTTGCTGCTACTCACAGCTTCTTTCTTGGGTGAGTTTTGAGATGGAAACACTCAGCATGTATTTGGTAGGTGAGAGGAATCCCACAGAAACTCAGTGAGAACATGCAAACTCCATACAGGGATTGATCTGAGGTTAGGATCGAACCTTGCACTTAGTGCTTGGAAAGTGTAGAACTTAACCATTATGCCAACTGATCTGTTTGGTTCAGGGGTGCCCTTCATCATCATAGTAATGATCACCCATTCAGGGTTGACCCTGACCCTGACCCTACCAATGACCAACCATTCCATCTGTGGTCTCAGCCTATTGAAATTTTACTTTAGCAGCACTGGTTTGAACATTTTTATTTGAGATTTTAATGGTTGCATCAAGGCCAGCCCAGCCTTCAGCTCTTGAGTGCTGGCTTGTTAATTCTAATGACACAGGCTTCCTTCCCTACTCCCTCAGTGACCTGAATCTCAACCACTGCCTTTTGATTGGGTGCACATATTCCCCCCTTGACATCCTTCCACCCCATTCTGTTTCTCCACTCTCAGTTAGTGGTATAAATGTCAGCAGCAATAATCTCATCATAGATATGGCCTATTCTTCTACTTTAAAATCATACCCCTCAAGGGTGACACTGAAGGTCAGGTATAAAGTACCTTGACTCATTCTGTGAATCACAAGCCCTGCACATTGTGGAGATTGAAGAGGCTGCATTTCCACCATCACAGCCAAATGACTCTGTGTGGATATATTCTTGAGGTGATATGAGCTAAGGAGGCATGGACTTCAGAAATTTTCTCTATCCAAACATACACTATAGGAGCCCTTCCAGGTCATGCAATTCCTGTCCTTCTTGGTGGTTCCCCAGCAAACTACTCTTGTTGATATTGAGAAGGTACGGTGAAGAGAATCTTAGCTTTTGTATGTTTGTTTCCAAGCTATCACATATGCCGGAACATGACATAAAATACTGAAGATCATAACATAACAATAACTGGCTTAGTTACTGGAGTCATTCCAAGGGGATCCAGTATTTTATCAGCCTGGGATGACATGCTCGACAAACCACACTGCTTCACCAGAGATGGTTTGCACCTGTCGCTGCTAGGCTTTTGAATACTGACCAAGACATTAGCCACCCTCATAGTGACTTTTATTCGACAGTGCCAAACCAACAGACCTGCCAGCGTAACAAATTCCTCTAGTGATAAGCTGAAGGTACTACTGCTCAGTGCAAGGGGTCGTAACATGAACTGTACTCCCAGGAAGGTCTCCTAACTCTAGAGAATACTGTTGTCTGTGCAGTTGCAGAGACATGGTTCAAGGCTGCAGAAAGCACCCTGGCAATACAAGACTACAATGCATATCACACATTCACACCATCCTATGAAAAGAAAAAAAAAATGGAAATAGGAGGTGTTTCCATTTACATAAAAAACAATCACACCTCAAGACTGGTCAAACAGGATGACTTGCTTGAGCTACTCCATGTCCAGCTGACCAAAGGCAAAATCCCCCAACATGTTATTGCTAATTACAGGTCCCCAACCATGAACCATGAAAACCACTCTGCATACATGAAGTTACTATAATCCCTTACAATTCAACCCAATACACTACTCGTGGGCAATTTTAACTACCCCTCCATAAACTGGGAAACATGAATGATCACTAACATGCAGGCACAGAGACTCTTGGATTTTGTCAATGCAAATGTTCTAGAACAACTGGTCTGCACTCAGACTAGGGACTCAACTATCCCTGTCCTTTACATAGTACTTCTAAACATGAGGGAGCATTGCAACCCCTCCAGTGAAATGTCCACATTGTAAGATCGGATCATAAATCAGCCTCCTTTGAAATAAAAGTAATGATAGAACCATCACTGAAACTTAAAACTATAAAGAATTTTTCTAAGGCAAATTACCTTCTATTACATAATAGCATAGGAAATTTTAACGCATCCCCATCCCCGAAAACATGGAAGCCTTTGCAGACGTATTCATGAATATCCTGTACAACCACTTAAACAACTGCATAGAAATGGCAGTACCTGACTGAACTAAACCCAGGTCTACCTAGAAAAACATGTCATCCTGGTGGACCCCTGGCATAAATAGATTATAAAACAGAAGGAAGAACTGCCTGTCTAGAAGTAGGTGGGAGGGTGCACAACAGAGAAAAAAATCCTTCTTTAGTCACAACAGGTAGATTGGGAAGCTAGTCAAGTTCCCAAAAGCCAAATACAAGACTAAAATAGCCTCCCAAGCAAAAGATAACCACTGAGCATTTTTTAGTTATGTCTGAAATCATAAAGAAAATACTCAACAATGTGCTGGGTTGGCTGTCGATGGCACCGCCTATACTCAGCCTGAAGAAATAGCAAACATGCTGGCTGATAAATTCAGGTCAGATTTCACCCCGTCATCACCCAGTCACTCCCTGTAAAATAACTCTTACATTCCCTTGCCTGTTGTCATTAAGAACAAGTTGTCACTGTGCTCTGTAAAGCTAGAAACATGATCTAGCAGACCCACTCGGATCTCTATTTTAACCACAGTCTTCAGACAGGCTTTGTTCCAGAGAGTGGGGGACAGCAACAGTCATACCTCTGCATAAAGGGGGGGGCATCAACTTACCTAGGAACCTAACAACCCATAAGTCTGGATAGCCTCATATGCAAGACTATGGAGAGGATAATCATGGACCTAATTAACAACAACATAGGAAATCTGCTTATTCTAGACCCAAACCAGTTTGGCTTCATCAAGAGCAGTTCCTGCCTGCTTAGTCTGGTGGACTTTTTTGTGAAACACTTCAAGGCCATAGATGAGGGTAAGACAGTGCATACCACCTATCTTGACCTGGCCCAAGGCATTTGACACAATACCCCACACAGGAATTATAGATAAACTCACAAAATTGGGCATACATTTCTACATCACCAGATGGATAGCCAAATGACTCAGAGATATTGCACATGTTGTTAGAGAGGGGGAATTCACATCCAGCAATAGGCCAATCACCAGTGGAGAACCACAGGGCTCAGTACTGGGCCCCCTCCTGTTTGGGATATACTATGTCAAGGCAAATGCAGACTGCCTTTGGCTGACAAAATTTGTTGATGACTGCAAGTTAAGGGCAATCATTGACTCCCCAAATGATGTTGATATCCTATAGAAAGGATGACATAGATTGGATTTAAAGCCATGGCCTCAAACTAAATGCAAAGAAGTGCATAATAATACCATTTGGGAAATCAGATACCCCTGCAAATTACAACATTGATACCACACCCATAAGAGTGGACCTAGTGGTTAGAGATCTGGATACTCAGATAGTAATCTGAACTTTGAACACCATGCATCCACAGTGGTAAGGAAATCCTTCTATGTGGCTCAGCTTATAAGTAAGGGCATGGCATCCAGATCTAAGGATGTCATAGTACCACTGTACTCAGAATTCAGACCAATAATCGAGTACAGTGCACCCTTTGGCATGTACCTCGCCAGGCAGTTACAACAACTAGAGCATCCTCAGCGGTTTCTCACCAAAAAAAAAAATGCAGGGTATAACCAAAGTATGATATATGTGCTTATTAAAAGCCTATCACTGTATTACGTTTCCTATGGATTATGGA
The DNA here is from genome assembly GCF_019279795.1 of Protopterus annectens. NCBI lineage: Eukaryota > Metazoa > Chordata > Ceratodontiformes > Protopteridae > Protopterus > Protopterus annectens. The sequence continues at coordinate 560,310,420 of NC_056738.1, read as the reverse complement.
GGGGGTGATCTATTCCTGACCCACAAGGCAGTCTCTGACCCAGGCCTGATGGAAATGTTGCATATTTGCAAAGCTAACTGCATGAGGGTTACCTGCTACAAGGATCTAAACCTGATCTCTGACATGAGTAGATCATGCTGGAGAGACAGATGTGAGTCCCAGAGATTACTCTTCTTCTGCAAGAGACTTCCTAGTCATGTGAAGCAGAGCCCTTCCCTGACCATCTTCAAGTGCAATCTGGATTATTGTATGAGAAATCACAAATTCACTCCTGGGCTGGCGCTCATGTCCCTTTTGGACAGAGGCAGTCTGGAAAAATTCTCAAAATCTCCCTTGCTGATCCTTGTTATCTTTCCCCTAGGGATAGAAAATTAGGTAAAATCTGGCTAAAAAGTATAATATTTGTTATTGTTAATTTAATAGAATTTGCTATCTTTTGTATAAATGTAAATTTGCCTATGTCACAAGTGATGATTCAATAAAGGTGTTTAAAAAAATGGTTAGGCTTGTAAGGGCTCTTAAGCTGTTAGACTAGTAATCTCCTAGGAACCTATGACCCTATGATGGCAACAGATTCTGTTTGCGAGGTTCATCCACTTCAGTTATTGTAATGATGAGTTGCTGAAGGCAGGCCTGTAGCAAATCTAGCAATTCTATTGTATGCAGTGTCTAGCTTTTAATTAGCAGTTTTATGATTCTCCAAAACAAGGAACCATATATTGACTTGTGAATAACAACTCATGTTTAGCTTTTATTTCAAAGAATGGACTTGTGCCTTTTTACCAAAGTAATGATTTACTTTTTTTTTTTTTTAAAGTGAACTCCTTCTATATGTACTTTTTTTTGAAGAAAAGTTATATCATATTAAATTATGCACTACTGATATCAGATACATAAAGCATAAATAGGGAATTGCACAGAAGAAATGACTGAGAAGTGCAAGAAAAAAATACACCATGGCTAGGAATAAGGCAAAGGATGAAAACAGCAAGGGTTAAAGAGGGAGAATTCTATAAAGGAAATTTATTGTTTTTTTATTCCTCAAGAAAATGTTTAAGTGCCAAGCATTTCAGAGCTTTCCTGCTGCTCAAGAGTACGCTCCATTGAGGATTTAGAGGATCAATGGTTATCTTATGCTGTTAGTTTACTGGGCAGATAATTTGCATTTTAAAAATTGTTTAATAACAATTTCATATTAAGGAAAGTTATTTTAAAGTTAGGAGTTTATGTTTTAAGGGACATTCATGACACTGTACTGTACTAATAAAATTAGAGCACTCTTTTTTTCCCTGTCATTTTAAAAGCTGCTTTAAAAAGTATTTGAAAACCATTTTTCTGTGGAGAAAATTGGTTTATTTTATTTTTGGAGGCTGGCAAATTGTTTTGAAGTACTTTTTCTTGTGTTTTTATGTGAAAAAAAATGACTTTTACAGACCCTAACTATTTACCATTCTTTTGTTACTTGTTTTCCCTGGGAAAGAGGCAAAATGTTTGGCTTGACCAAGAAGCAAACTGTCTGTCCCATGTTTGGTCCTTCTTCCAGCCACAAAAAGAAAAGGTTAGACAAACAACCATTGACACCACAACAGGCTAGCAATTTACCTCAGCCACAGGGGAGTAACTCTGCTGTGGAAATTAGTTGTACCTCAAATCATTGGTATATGAGCTACAGCCAGTGGGAACCGGCAGTTAGCCACAACCTCTGTGGCTTTTGGGGTCCTCTCAGTCGGCAAGAGAGGACCACTTTTGTCAGAGAGAGGAAACAAGGAAGGCTGCCCTGTTTTGTCAGACTGTTATGCCCATCCCTGAGGAAGCTTCGGCTGCCACTAATAAAAGTGCTGGTCCCATTTTACTTGTCAAAATGAAACAGAAAAATAATCAAGTATCCACTCATCCTCAAATTTCTTTGGACTGGTGTAGTTTAATGAGTATAGCTAAGGGTTTAATTCAGGCTACTGACCCTTTCTATAAAGTAGTTTCTGGTAAGAGGGAAAGGAATATGTCTTTTCATAAAGAAATTCAAGATTATGAAACTGAACAAGAAGATGAAGGGGCATAGGCAGATACTGGCTTTTTCTCTTCAGATTTCTGATTCAGACTCAGAGCAGAGCTTAGTATCTGATTCTCCCTGTAGGGGTTTCTGTTTTGCTGAGAGTATTTTTCTCAGTCCCACAGAAAATACTATAAGCTGCCACAGATGAAATTTCCAGAACAGTCACCTATTCCTCCATTTCTGTCAGCTTTGAATGATGTGTGTGCTACTGCCTGCAGTTTAACTGATAAGACAGCCAGCTGTCCCTAAAAAGGCAGATAGGAAGTATTAAGTTCTTCAATCAACCTTTTAAGTTTTTATACAATCTTCGGATTCCAAGATGGTGGATATTCAGTGAACACCCTCTCCATGGAGCTCCTATCTCAATATAATATAATTGCACGAAATTCTGTTGTCCGACATTTAAGAACCATTAATACTGCAATTAATTATGGTCTGCATCTGATCCTGATGGGCAAAGATCATTTACTTTGGTATTCTTACTTAAAAGCTGTTAATTCTAACTGGGAGAGTTTGGAGTACCCCCTTCTCTACGTGCGTATTCTAGGCCTGAAAGATAGAACAGTACAGCTCTAAGCCAGAACCTAACTTCACCAAAATACTAAAAATGTCAAAAGACTCAGATACCATGGAGATTCAAACCACACAAACTAAACTGTCTGCAATAGCTTCTCCGTAAAGGAGACTTTAAGAGACAGAAAACTACTAAGCAGCAACAAGAACCAAGGAAAGTAAATGCAAAGGGAAAACCGGAGACTAATATTTACATGGATGACCTCAAAGATGCTCTTCTCCCTCTACAACTTGCAGTAAAAAATTTTCTGAGCAGCTATCTGGTTTTGGCAGTACAATTAATCAGATAGCAGAATGCATGGATAATATTGAAGCCAGGACAAAAGCTACTGAACACCAACTAGATTTAGTTAAAGATGATTTGAGCGCCAAAAACAAAACGCTAGATGAGATACAACAGAAATTTATTGATCTGGAAGCAAGGAGCCGGCATAACAATATAATTATTAGGGGTCTTCCAGAGAGCTATGAACACAGCCAATTAATAAATGTGACTAAACAAATTTTTGAAACACTGCTGAAACCCGCCGATAATGTCAACGAGATTACCATTGAAAGAACGCACCAAGCTTTACACAAAAAACAGGATACAAATATCCCAGAACAAGTCTATGTTAAGATCCTTAACTTTCAAGATGTCCAGAAGCTCTTAACTGCTGCAAAAAAACAGAAATACATAACCTGGAATGGCCATAGAATTACTTTATCCCATGATCTTATGGCAGCAATCAAGGAAGACCACCAAAAACTCTTGCCCTATTGTGCAAATCTAAAGTGCAAAATTAAGTTCCAAATGCAGTACCCCAACACCCTGATATTCTCTCATAATGAAACATGATTTGCAGTGGCCTCACTTAAAGAGGCGAAAGTTGCCTTCAATAAATGCTTTGGAAGGTTCCGGAGGCATGACCATCCCATTGGCTCAGCGTCTAGCTATTTTTATTGTAACCTGAATGACTTTGGTGTCTTATAGTTCTTATCCTGAGATGCCATAGGATCTTTTATTAATATTAAAAGATTGTGTCACTAACCAGAAATATGCATTAACGAAAGAACTGACAGAGAGGAACAAATCAGTTAGATTGTGTTGGGGGTTAGGAACATAACCTAGATTGACTTCTGGCTTTACCGGCAGTTGCTACATGCTGCTTTGAGAATGCATCCACCGATGACACACTTAACTGATATCTTTTAACTGCCAGGATTGTGCGGAAGGTAACTGATTCTTCTTAACGCCCTTTTGTCTTTTCTTCTAAGGATGCTTATTTCAAGAGCCTTCACCAGTCATACTCGCGGTTTGTATAACATGAAGATACGGACTACATGAACTAAGAGAGAGATTGTCCAATCTCCTGAATTAACAGATTACAATGCTGGAGAGCAGAATTTAATTAGAAAATGATGGAAGAGAAGGAAAAGGGGGAAAAGTGAGCCTAAAAGGTCAATATTAATCTGCTTACTTTATATTGTTTACTGCTCAAAACATCTTGATAATAATAATTGGGTTGATGTCTTAAATGAAAGAGGGGAAAGGGGAGGGGAAGGAGGGAACAGAAGAGAAAAGAAAAGAACCAAATTCTGTTGAATATTTTAGGACTGTGATAGAGGAGTACATTTAAAGATATATACACCTTCAATAACAGAACTTGATACACTACTGGTGCAATGCTTAACAGATTAAATGAATCTACTACTGAGTTCTTTCTTTCTAGATGTTCAGCTATGAGTGTTATGTTATGTGACTGCTATGTGCGGTCTAAACTGACCAGTAATATTGTATATTCCTTTTTTTTCTTCTAACCCTAAATGCTTTCAGGTCATAGAATTATCACTGCAACTCTGTTCTTACTATATAACTCTTTCACATAATATGATATGTAAAATAGTTGCTGAATTCAAAGAGCTGTATTCAGCCCTGCTAGCCCACAATTGCATTATCTTGAAGATAGGAATGTTGAGAAATATAGTGAAAAATGGAGAATATCAATTAAAACATTGATGTGATAGTGTTCAATCTCGCCGTTTGTTCTTACACATGGGTTCGGAGCCAATCCTCGGCTCCGTGCCGGCCTCTTGCAAGCTCTGCATCGAGAAGAAGCTCGAGACAATCTAATACCCACAATCCCCCTCTGCCTTTACCTCAGATCTAGTTTGCCGCTGCTGCATACGCATCGTTGGGAGCTAGCTCGAGAGTTTCTAAGCTAAGATATAACTTTTTTTTTTGTTATATTTTATTAGGATTCTAGTCTATTGATATTTTTCAGTGTTAACTGTGTGATTGTGTGTGGTTCCGTTAATTTATTGGTACCGTTAACTTTAATTATCGGTTAAATATTTGTCGGGGCCTACACCCTTCATATTTTACCTAGTTAAGGAAAATTTTACCGGATTTGACAATTTCATCGGTTTTGACTAACTTTATCGGACTTGACTGTTTTTACTGGATTTGTCTTTCTTCCCTATAATGTCTGAGAAGGTAAAGTCTGGTTTCAAGCGTTGTCAGTGTGGCCAGAAAATGTCGGTCACTGACAACCATAGTTCCTGCGTCTACTGCCTTGGCCCTCTCCACTTACAAGAGGATTGCTCCATCTGTCACTCTTTTAGTGGGAGGGTCATGACAGATAGGCGCAGGAAACTAATGGACAGAGGTCTATTGAAACCTGCTTTCCAAGAGGCTCTGGATGCTTCTGACCAGGCATCGAAGTCCTCTAAGGAGTCGAAGACGTCGGAGCCTAAGTCATCGGCTCCGAGCTCTTCTTCAAAGGTTAGATCACCGGTTCCACAGACTTCGGGGCCGAGTGTTCAACTGGTATCGGTTCCTGAGCCTCGAGTCTTGGAACCGGTGATGGAGCTCCCTCCTTCGACCATATTGAGGTCGGCTCCGTCTTCGGTTCCTTCGACCCGTTCTTCCTCCAAACTTTCGGATATCGATGTGGATCGCGTTTGCAGAAGTTATTGGAGCATTCGGCCCTCTCCAAACTTATTTCGGTTTCCACCCAGTTGGTGTCGAAACTTGAAGGCCTCCCTGTATCTCCATCCATTCCCCCTCCGAGACCGATTCAGTTGGAGCCGGAAGAGGCTGATCTACTGATTGTGGAGCCCTCGGGTCCAGAACCGTCCTTTTCTTGGTCTGTTCCCCTCACCTCGACTCCGTCGGACCCGGTACCGGAGTCTCGGAGCCGACGGTCTGTTCTTGGTTCCGGGGCCGAGAGTCGAACCGACGCGTCGGTTCCGACTCTCCCCCTCGGGGCCTCGGCACGGATCGATTCGGCTCCGTCCTCGGGGTCGATGCCTTCGGTGCCTGTGTTGGGGATTCTTCCCATTTCTTCGGAACCGGGGGATTCTTCGATGCGGGACCCGGGAGCGTTCGACCTGATGAGGAAGATGTTGTCTACCCAGACAACCACATCAGTGGAAGCAGTTTCTCCTCCCCATAAAGGGCCTTTGTCTTCATCTGCACCCACGGCCACATCCAAGCGTCGGGCACCAGTGTCTCAGCCACCCCTGGAGGGTGCCCCCTCTTCCTCCGAGGCTTCTTCGGATGCTCCCCACGAGGAAGTCCCTAGGAAGAGATTGTGTAAGAGGAGACACTTGGATTCTCCACAGGAATCCTTGACATCTGATACTGACTTAGATGAGTCAGAGGGGTCCCCTAAGTCACCTTCAGAAGATGTCTCTTTTTCGGACATATTGGAGATCCTGAAGCAGAGAGGTGACTGGCAGTCCCTTCCCCCTTCTGAGGATGAGTCAGTTCTGCTGAAGGCATTTGGTGCTCGCCCTTCCTCCTCCTGGGTCACTCCGCCCTTCGACGAATTAATGGAACTAATTGCTCGAAGGGCGTGGGAGGCTCCTGACACAGTGGAACCTGTTCCAAGGAAACCTAACAAATACATCACAGCACCTCAGGACAAGTCCTACCTTACAAAAGTAGTTCCAGTAGACGCTATGGTGGTGGCAGCAGCCACGAAAAAGGAGATGTCGGAGTCTTCTTCGTCTGTCCATCCTCCTAATAAAGACTCTAGGACGATGGATAGATACGGGAAGCGCATTTTTAGTTCAGCGGCTTTTTCCATGCGGTCCCTGAACTATTTGACCCATTTTACACGTCTACAGAGGGATCTAGTCAAAGAGTTGGGAGATACCCTCCAGGGTGCTACAGATGCAGCTGTCTCAGAGAAAGTGACAGCGCAACTTAATACCCTAACATCGATTGTTAACTCGTCCATGAGGCTGATTTCCTATGCAGCCGAAGGTTCGAGTAGGGCAGCAGCTTCAGCGATTGCTCTTCGTAGACAATCCTGGATGCGCCTATGCTCCTTTGCGGAAGCCTTCAAGACTTCCTTTACAAACGCCCCATTTGACGGTGCCACTCTCTTTGGCCCCAAGGTAAAGGAGACCCTTACCCGGTGTGAACAAGAGGGAAAGACTCTGTCTGCTGTCGGAGTCCGTTTTTCCACCCCAACCAGACCGTACCCCAAAGGGCAACGCGGTGGAAAAATGTGGTTTCGAAAACCCCAAGGGTCTTTCTCAGGCACACAGGGTGATGCCCCCTCTAGAGGCAGAGGAGGGGGCAGAGGTGGAAGATGCCGCCCTGGCGGCAGAGGGGGTCCGCAACATCAAGGTGACAGGGAAACACTCCCTGGTAAACCTTTCCAGCACTCCTGAGAGGAGGCCTGACTGTCCTGCTCTGGAGGCAGTCGGGGTTGCTTAGCTTTATACCCTCAGGCCTGGCAAAATATAACTACAGACAAGTGGGTAAAAAGCGTGGTTACCAGAGGTTACAACATACCCTTCCTATCCCATCCCATCCCAAAGAAAAGACTCCCAGATGTACCGCCCCATCTGCGAGAGCCAGCGGCTTTAGAAATTGCAAAGCTGCTAGAAAAAAGAGTCATCCAGCCAGTCCCAGCGGACCAGCAAGGATTCGGGACTTACTCAAGGTTCATTTTAGTTCCAAAGAAAACAGGGGACTGGAGGCCCATTCTAGACCTAAGCTACCTCAATACTTTCGTCAAGAAAGAAAAGTTCCGAATGGTCACGCTTCAATCGATCCTTCCATTCTTACAGAAGGACGAGTGGATGTGCTCAATAGATCTAGAGGATGCATACTACCACATCAAAATGGCCAGGGCATCCAGAGATCATTTGCACTTCCGGCTGGGAGCCAGTCACTTTCAATTTCGAGCCCTGCCCTTTGGTCTGACCTCAGCCCCCAGGGTCTTCACCAAATGCATGGCAGTGGTAGCGTCTCACTTGAGACGCCAGGGATTCCAGGTGTTTCCGTATCTGGACGACTGGCTCCTTTCGGCCACCACCCATCGTCAACTACTGCAGGCCAGAGACTTTGTTCTTCAACTGTGTGTTCACCTAGGGATCTCCGTAAACTTCGGAAAATCCTTACTTCAGCCATCACAAAATATCTTGTTCATAGGAGCAGAGTTAAACACACGTCAGTTGATTCTGAGGCTTCCCCCAGAAAGGATATTATCACTTCAGACTCACTTACGTCTTCTACTCTTGTCAAGGAAATCTCCTGCAAAACTAGTACTAAAGGTGTTGGGCCTCATGTCAGCCTCCCTTATTGCAATTCCCCTGGGAAGGCTGCACATGAGAGTCCTACAATGGCTACTGTTTGCACAATGGTCGTTTCAACAACTACCTCTAACACACGAGATTCTTATAACAAAGACTTGCAAAACAGATCTAAACTGGTGGCTTCAAATGTGCAACCTTTCCAAGGGGAGGCCGTTTGTGCTACCCACGCCCACAGTTACGGTGACCACGGACGCTTCCCTGATAGGGTGGGGGGGCATCTTTCAGGGACAGACCGTCCAAGGCGAATGGACCAATTTGGAGTACAATCTGCACATCAATGTTCTAGAGTTGAGGGCAGTGTTTCTAGCGTTGCAACACTTTGCTCCCCTTCTTCCTCTAGGGACTATTGCAGTTCAGACGGACAACATGTCTGTAGTCTGGTACATAAACAAGCAAGGGGGAACCAAGTCCTATCAACTATGCAGAGAGGCCATGAGAATTTGGCAGTGGGCGGAGTCCACGGGTCGCTTTCTAATAGCAGCGCACATCCCGGGGTCATCCAACGTCATAGCCGACAGGCTGAGCAGAGCAATTCTGTTACCGCACGAGTGGTCTCTAAAACAGTCAGTGGCGAAAAGGATTTTTCGCACGTGGGGCCAGCCTTCCTGCGACCTGTTTGCGTCTCTAATGAATGCCAAATGCAGGAGCTACTTTGCCCTATTACCCCCTCCAGGAGAAGTCCCCAGGGACGCACTGGTTTACGATTGGCCCCCGGGACTCCTGTACGCATTTCCTCCATTTCCTCTGATATCAAAGTTTCTCCAGAAAGCCAGGAACCTACACAGGACGATAATCCTCATTGCTCCATTCTGGCCTCGTCAAATTTGGTTTCCCTGCCTGAAGATACACTGCATTCGGGGACCCTGGATTCTGGACCCAGAGCCAGATCTATTGACTCACTCGTCAGGGGTTCCCCATCCCGCGCTCCGGTCACTCCATCTAGCAGCTTGGCTGCTCCAATTCCCAACTTAGCCAGGTCTGATCTTTTGTCACCAGCAGTCCAGGATATATTGGTGGCTTCGCATAAAGCTTCCACTACTAAAACATATACTAGCAAATGGAAGCGATTTGTATTCTGGGCGAATACACACCATGTGGATCCCTTTATAGCTCCTTTGAATAAGATATTAGAGTTCTTAACAGACTTATTTCATCAGGGTGCTTCTCCTGCTACTCTAAGAGTTCAATTGGCTGCCATTTCGAATTTCCATGTTGAAGAATGTGGAGCTCCTGTTATGGCTCACAGACTTTGTAAAGCCTTTTTAAAAGGAGTTTTTCATATTAAACCACCGGTCAGATCTCCGACGTCACCTTGGAGTCTGAATTTATTGTTATCTAAATTAATGTTGTCCCCTTTTGAACCCGCCTCTTCTTGCCCATTAAAATTTTTGTCCTGGAAAACTCTCTTTCTGGTAGCCATTACTTCTGCTAGACGAGTATCTGAACTTCAGGCTCTCTCCATCAAGCACCCTTATTTGATCTTTCACTCTGACAGAGTTTCTCTTCGAACCAATTCATCCTTCCTTCCTAAAGTGTGTTCTATTAACAATATTAATCAGTCCATTGAATTACCCACTTTCTTCAAAAACCACTCCAACAAAATGGAGTATATGTTACACAAATTGGATGTTCACAGACAGCTAAGATTTTATTTGGATAGAACAAAAGATCACAGAAAATCTGATCAACTCTTTGTGGCTTTTGCTGATAGCAGGAAAGGACTTGCAGTTACCAAAAGAACTCTTTCTAAATGGTTAACGGATTGTATAATCTATGTCTACGATTCTTCTAATCAACCCCTTTTACATAAACCCAAAGGACATTCCACAAGGTCAGTGTCTACGTCTTTGGCTCATGCAGCTCGCCTACCACTGGACGCTATTTGTGCGGCTGCTACTTGGTCTAAGCCACATACATTTATTTCTCATTATAAAGTAGACAAGGTTTCTAGGGACAGGGCAACCTTTGGTTCCACTGTGCTCAAGAACGTCCTCCCGTGAGTTCCTCAGGATCAAGGAGCTAGGGATGCTACCCATGTGTAAGAACAAACGGCGAGATTGAACACTATCACATATAGAAGTTATGTCCTTACCATAACGTTCCATGTGGAGTGTTCATCTCGCCTTTGTTCTTACAGTCCCACCCTCCCACCCTTAGGAAGAACGTTCTTTGATGCCTGGCCAGGAGCATTCTGCTACTGTTACGACATTGTGTACATAGTTGGCATATATATATATATATATATATATATATATGTGTCTGTTTAGATATATATATATAGTTTTCTGTAAATTCTCTCTATACATATGTGTATAAGCATGAATGTGCTATTCTGTAGATTGGTTTGCTTGCAAACTAGATCTGAGGTAAAGGCAGAGGGGGATTGTGGGTATTAGATTGTCTCGAGCTTCTTCTCGATGCAGAGCTTGCAAGAGGCCGGCACGGAGCCGAGGATCGGCTCTGAACCCATGTGTAAGAACAAAGGCGAGATGAACACTCCACATGGAACGTTATGGTAAGGACATAACTTCTATTTATAAGAACATGAGAAGTAACATAACATTACTGCAAGCTGTTGTTTTTTTTAAGTTCCATATTCTATCTCCCTCCTTCTTTTCACCCTTGTGTTGGCCAAAGAATGTCACATTTCCTGGCTTGCAACGCCTGACTAAATACTAAAGGTGACCCGAGTGAGTATGAGAATTACTCAGACTTGGGCAAGTAAATGACTGAAGATCAATGTCCAAATAGCAAGATAATAGTAGGATAATATAGCAATAACCCACGCCTGGGTGTGGGTAATGCTGGATTTACCCATGGTTGGCGTGGTTTGGTCCCGAGGGCGAAGCCCGAGGGACCAAACAAAGCCAACTGTGGGTAAATCCAGCATTACCCACACCCAGAAGTGGGTTATTGCTATTATACAATGACATTATTTAAGAAAAATAATAATTACTTTTCTTAAATAATGGCATTGTATAATGCCTCCTTGCTGCCCTTCCGCCGCTGTCTGTTATCCGTGGCAGTTCTGATGTACTGCGCATGCGTAAGCCTATGCAGTACATCAGAGCTGTGGGCAAAAGCAATGGAGATCTTCTCTGTTGCTCTTTAGTGTTTCGCTATGTTAAATGGGTTTAACATAGCGAGACAGCTTTAAAAAAAGCAACGCAGAATCTCCGTTGCTTATTTTAAAGCTGTCTCACTATGTTAAACCCATTTAACATAGCGAGGCAGTTTTGAAAAAAGCAACGGAGAAAGCAAGATCTCCGTTGCTTTTTACAAACTGTTTCGCTATGTTAAATGGGTTTAACATAGCGAGACAGCTTTAAAATAAGCAACAGAGATCACCCTTGCTTATTTTAAAGCTGTCTCGCTATGTTAAACCCATTTAACATAGCGAGACAGGTTTAAAAAAAAAAGCAACGGAGAAAGCAAGATCTCCGTTGCTTTTTACACATTGTGTCGCTATGTTAAAGGAGTTTAACATAGCGAGACAGCTTTAAAAAAAGCAAGGGACATCTCCGTTGCTTTTTTTAAACCTGTGTCGCTATGTTAAACTCCTTTAACATAGTGAGACAGTGTTTTAAAAAAGACTTATACTAATGGAAAAAGTCCGGGTGACCGGACCTTTTTCCATTAGTATATGCTGATTTACAACGTGCACGCTGGCCAATCAGCGTGCACGTTTTAGACTATTAATGGGGGGTCATGGTATAATAATGCATTTTTTGATGACAACACACAACCAAAAGTTATGAGCTTTTAAGCCTGAACAATCTTCCAATGCAAGGGAGAGTAAAATAAAAGTGACTCTATTCAATTTTTTTCTAAAGCTGGAAGTAATTTTCCTATGGCAGAAACTATGTTAGAACTTATAATGCACTGTATGCTTCTTTATAAAATGTCTTACATTCGTAAAATTTATATATATATATATATATATATATATATATATATATATATATATATATATATATATATATATATATATATATATATATATATATATATATATAGATACAGAGAAGCATGTTTAGTGGCTGGCATTATAAATGTTATCACTGCAGTTGCGGTTTACTATGTCTCGGTAATTGTGTTTGGGATAATATTACAACTTTGAGTTTTTACACCTTCTTATAGCATGTTGGTACTACCCACGACTTACAAGTTAAAATGTCAGGACCTTAACTTTATACATTATATAGTATGGTTTATATTTGAGAAATGGTGAAACTCAGGATTAACTATTTATCAGTAGCTTTGTAAAATCTATCTCTCCTGTTCTCCCCTCTTAATATAACCATATATAATACCTATGAGGATAGAACCTGTACATATAGGTTCTTTCCAAGTAGGAATAACTTTAAGGAAAAGTACTACTGATTCTTTATTACATTATAACTTAGGCAACGTCTTTGTATTGGAGTGTAGTAGATTCTTGAGGTAGGGTCAATGAAGTCTAATTTTGGATTACAGAATGTAATGTCTATTAGGTTTAATTTTACACATAAAAATAAAAAGACAGTCAAAATTATTTTCTTGGGTTACAGCTTAACTTTCTCTGGATCTTTCATACTCAAGGTACATTCTGTAACCTACTATCTCAAGCTCTTTCAAATAGGAAGGGGGGTAGTTAGGCACAGAACTGGTTTTGAAAGAGCTATGTGCTACTACACTTAAAATTACTTCATCTTTATTCATAAACTTTAGACTAGGAACCTTTGGTTTCAGGAAACACAGTGCACCACGAGTAATAGCATATATATTATGGACTAAATCTAGGAGATGTGGGTTATAGACTTGTGGAATATAAGAGGACTACAAGACAGAAGCAAAAAGAAATTGCTAATGCATGTCATTTTTAAATCAGTAGCAAATATATGTTTCCTACAAGAAGCACACATGATTAAAGAGGAATGGAAGAGAGATACAAACAGAAAATGGATAAAAGACATTATTACAACTGGAGACAGCTCCAACTCTAGAGGGGTAGCTATTATTATTAAAAAAAATTTCAGGAAACAGTCAAAGATTATAAATCAGACACTAATGGCAAATGGTGTTTCTTTATAGCTCAGTCCATCTCCATAGGCAAGCCAGTCCTTTTTTTAAATGTATATGGCCCATGCTTAAGACAACAGAACTATCCTGGAGATTTATAATATATTGTGTAAGTTCCCAAATCATTATTTTATTGTTGGAGGAGACTGGAATGCAGTTACTGATCTTGCGATTGACTGAACTGGTAACTCCAACTCAAACAGTCTTCAAGCATCAATAGCTTTAACTGAACTCATGACAGGTTTATGCCTAATTGATTCTATCTCTTTGGGGGATATCATGGAAAAAAATAACATCTATAGTTATTATTCTAAATGCCATAATTCATGGTCAAGACTAGATTTTTTTTCTTATATCAGAAACTTTAACCGAAGGGGAAATTAAATGTTCCTCAGAACCCAGATATTTATCTGACCACTCAAAAATCACATTCAAAATAAACCTAATAGATAAACCACCTATTAGACCCAATAGATGTAACTGGTCTCTAAATAACAACCTACTAGTTAAATCAGAGTTAGTTATAAAAATAACAAACATCTTATCGGAGTTATAGGAGAACCTGCAGTCCACTAAAGTGCAGAATGATATTCAATGAGCATGTAAGACTAGGATAAGAGGGATACTAATCCAAAAAGCTTCTTATTATAAGAAACTAGTTAAAGAGAAGGAAAACAAGTTAGTATCTGAACTTAAAGAGCTGGAAAAAATCTCCGATTAACTAATAATCCTGATGTGGAAAAATCAATCAACCTCATGCAAAAGCAGCTATTTGATTTACATCGACATAATTATTCCTTCCAAGAACTAACATCCCCACCCTAGTACTCTGAATGGGCTCAAGTCCCATCTAAAGCATTAGCTAGAATAATTGAGAATAGGCAAGAAGCATCCAGGATTTCATTACTTTGCTTCCAAGATAAAATATACAAATCATAATCACGCAGTTAATGATTAGATACTGGGATTATTCCAACAGATATATACAGAGATTTATGGAATGGATGCACAACAAACTCCTCTAGTGGATATAGAGATGTTTTTCAGTAACATTACATTCCCTAAATTGAATGAGACCCAGGTAAAGTTCCTTAAAGCCCCATTTAAACAACAAGAAATAATGGATATTATAGAAAAATTAAAAATAGGTAAAGCCCCAGGCCCAGACGGGTTTACAGCAGAATTTTATAAAACGTTCAATCAAAAACTATCATCTATCCTCTTAAAGACTTTCAATTTTATTAGACTAAATGGTATAACTGAGATATCTAAACAATTCTAGAACTATTTTATTCCAAAAAATAACTTAGACAAGTCCAATCCTCACAATTACAGACCTATAGCTTTGATAAATGTGGTCATCAAAATCCTATCCTCGCTGTTAGCTGAAAGAATTAAGAAAATTATGCCCATCGTATCATCTCATGAGCAATCTGGCTTCACATGTAATAGACATACCTGGGACAACACACTAACTCTTGACTCTATGATTTATCTATCCAAGAATGATAAAACCCCAAAATAAGCTTTAGTGTTAGACGCCTGTAAAGCATTTGATAGAGTTAGCTGGAATTTTTTATTTATAGTGCTACCACAGTTCAATTTTCCAGCCAAATTCATAGATATTATAAAAATGTTATATAATGATTCATACACCTACCTCTATATTAACAGAACATTACAGAGCCCAATTAAAATATCTAATGGGACAAGACAAGAATGTCCTCTCTCTCCCTACTTATTTAATCTAAATATAGAGCCCTTTTTTTCTTCTTATTTCGCAGGGTACCTTTCACGCAATCCCTAGATTTCTAAATACTAATATAACTTTATCAGCATTTGCAGATGATTTAAATATTTATTTCGAACACCCCAGTATGGATTTAAAGAAACTAATTGCTTCTACTGATATATTCTCAGAAGTCTCTAACTATAGAGTCAACCATAGGAAATCCCTCATTTTCCCTATTAATCCTTTAAGCCAAAAAGAATATATTTTCCCAGATAATTCCTTTAAACATGCCTATCCTTTCAAGTATTTGGGGATCCAGTTTGAACATAATCATTTGCCCATGTACCAAAACAACTTATTAAAAGTATGGATAAAGATTACAAACGATCTTCACCATTGGCAACAATTGAAACTCTCTATGCTCTCCAAAGGAGCCATTATTAGAATGAATATCCTACCCAAACTACTATATTAATTTAATGCCTCGAATTTCACCATTCCTAACAACTTCTTTCTTAAGATTAATAGAGTGCTAGCCAGATTCATCTGGTTTCCCAAATCAGTCAGAATTAACTACCAGAAATTAATCTATCCTAAAGAAAGAGGAAGACTTGGTCTACCGAACTTCCAGCTTTACTATTGGATCATTTATGCGAATAGAATTATCTCAATCTCAAACTTCTGCCCTAAAAGAGAGGACTAGTTCCCCTCATGGGTTAAAATTTGGAACAGATAGTTAACAGATAATATTATCAACCCAAAATCCTTCCCTTTCTTGACCCCTGCAAACATTAAAAACCGTATCTTGAAACAGAGACAAAAAAATCTTTCAAAATTTTGTGAAATCCCTCAAATTTGATAAGGTCCTGCATTTTATTCAACCTATTCATCTGAACCCTAACATTAGAATCGATAACAAACAGCTTAAACTTAGAGACTATCCTCTGATTAAGGACTATACAGTATGGGACATCTACAAACATAAATATACAACCCTGCAAGAGCTATGAAGAGACATAAATTTTGGGAATAGATATATCATCATTCATTGCCAAATTTGAGAGCTCATATTAGGGTTAAACATTGAACCCCTTGTTGCTGATAAAGATGTAACTAGCTTGCTGGATATTGTTGAGAATTTATCTGGTAAGAGAAGTATGCTTTCATATAGTTATAAAATGGTTATTGCCATTAAATTCGACTCAGTACTACTGTACTCTAAGTATTGGGACCAACAAGGAAGCACACTTACTACAAGCCAAAAGTCCAAGGCAATTGATTCCACACTTAAATTTGCTCCTTTCAAAAAACTTATCCACACGCAGTTAATGATTAACAATATTACCTATTATACTCCCTCCATCTTGAACAAATTGAATTCCAAGATCTCCCCATTGTGCCTATGTTGTTCTTCTCCTCAAGCCAATCTTATTCATGTCTTGTGGTTTTGTAAACACACACACAAGCTCTGGTGTTCATTGAAAGTGTGTTTGCAAAAAAATGTGATACCATAAATCAACTCTTTCTTGGGAGCTAGCAATTCTCAATATCACAGACTTTTGAAACTGCACTACCATGTTTTAATCACTCTTTGCTTACTAATCAAGCTTTATAAAACTAATAATTGGTTGGATCGTACCAACCTTATCTGGAATGGGTTTAGAAATGTAGCAATCAAATTCATATATTCCCAAAAACTCATAATTAGAAATATAAATAAACAAACTTACTATCAGAAATTTTGGAATCTTCTATTTGAACACATCCTTCAAGATTAAATCTGGGGCTTAAAAGAAGAGTGAACAGAGATCTCTTATATGTATAGTAATCTTATGCCAATCATTGCCTCATATATAATTTTGGTAAATTGCCTTTCTGTTAATACACATATCTGACCTTTATAAGAGTCTGACTTACTGATGTTTCTACCTTAAGACTCCCTTTACCTTTGGATATTAGTAGTACTGTTTGTATATAGTGTATATAGTTTTCATAGATAGATGTTTTTTTTATAGGAGTGTTTTAAGAGACACGCCTGTAATTTACTGATCTATGTAAATTTCAATTTGCAAGAATCACACCTGTAATTTTACTGATTTATTTGAACATCTGTTTTCACTTTGTTTGTTGTTCTTGTTGCAGGAAAAAAATAATAACATTTAATTGGAAAAAAAAAGTTTTTATACAATCTTCCCAAACCTAACCCCACAGATATAACTTCAGTTAATCTCACTGCTTTTAAACATTTAGTTAATTCTAATCCTACTCTTGCTGATAAGGATGGGAAGATCATTGATTAGTATGGGGAAAAAGTGTATGCGTCTGCAACTTTGATTTCAGAATTTTTGTCTGAAGTTTCTACTTGTGAGGGAAAAAAATATGCATTGAATATTTTAGTTTCCACTGTTGTACAAGTTACTACTCATTGATTAAAGTGTGTGCACGACTCAGGGCTATGGCCACTGGTACTGTTTTGAGGAGGTTTGCCTGGCTGCAATGTCAGAACATCCAAGATAATGTTAAAAATGAGATTTTAAATTCTTCTTTGAATAGAGATTTAGTTTTGGCCTTTCTGCTGCAGAAGTAATGAAAAAGTGTGATGACAGGAGTAAGTTGATACAGGGGATTTCTAAGATATTTTGGACCAACTCTTCCAAATTTTCTAAAGGATTCTTTAAACCTCATTCAGTTTTGCAAAAAAAACCCCAAAATAATCAGTCTTAACAAAATACAGGCAAACAGACATTTAAAAAGAATTGACAATGAAGATAACAAAAAGAATCATTGAACCTCCCAAAACTATGGACCATCCAACAAGTCAGAATGATTGTTTAAGGGAGCTTTCCAGCCTGGCAGTCAATTTTCCCTTTCAGAGAGTCTGCATCTCTGCTTTTCTGTTTGGCAACCAATAGTTTCAGACAAATGGGTTCTGCAAGTCATTCACCAAGGTTTCAGGTGGCAAAAGAAGGAAATGCCTCCCACCCCCAGTGGTCCCACCTTCATTACACTCACAAACCCCTCCCATCTTTCCAGTAGCCAACCACAGCACTAATCCAGCACTACCTCCTCCATCTTCCCACTACTATCACACCTCCTCAACTAACATGTACAAGCATACCTTACCTATGCTCATGGCATGCACTCTCCTTGCATATTTTACATCCTACCAAAGCTCCATCATTCCCCCACTCAACCACTGCCACTGTACTACTACTCACACCACCACTCATGTCTCACCCTCATTCAGCTCCCCTCCCACCAACTCAAGAAACATCCCTATGCACCCCCCACATATTCTACCAACTATATTACTCAAACATAAAGCATCCCTACAACTTAACACAGTAACTCTCCCACTATACCTATTACCCAAAGAGCACAATCATAAAGTTTCCCTTATAAACAAACACATTCAAAAACTGAGAAAACTAATAACCTCATGCATATCTAAACTAGCCCTAAGTGGAGATATCCACCCCAACCCTGGCCCTATCATCTCCAACCCCAATCCTCATAATCATACTAGAAACCACAACTTCTCCCATATTACAGCCAATAGAAAGCCAAGTGACTTCCTTCTACTAAGCCTAAATATTAGAAGTATATCCAACAAAGTCCATGAACTCCATGCCACCATAGACTTGTACTCCCCAGGTATAGTCATCCTGACAGAAACCTGGATAAAACCTCACATTACCAGTGAGCAAATACTCCCTACAGGTTATGGCATAGTAAGAGTAGACCAGCTAAACAAGAAAGGAGGCGGTGTAGCTGTAATATTTAAACAGCATCTAAACATCCAGATCTTAAAATCATCAGCTCCACAAATAGGCAATGAAGAAATAATATATACCAACCTAAAAATAAACCAAAACAAAACCATCAACATAATTGGATGCTACTTCCCACCTGGACAAAGCATCCCTCCACTAGAAAACCTCCTCAGCTGGTCTACCCACCATCTCCCCCAAGAAACTATCATTTTAGGTGATTTCAATATTGACTGGCAATCCTGTTCTGGCAACCATCCAACCCATCATGTAAACCTTCATGGCTTCACCCAACTAGTCCAGTCGCCAACCAGGATAAATAAAAACTCCAGCAAGCATACTACCCTGGACTGGATACTAGTCAGTAAGAACCCCCAGTCATATATAACAGGCTGCTTATCAGATAGCCTCAGTGATCACTCCCCAACATTCCTACTCAAAAAATACCTATACCAAGCTAAACCTGTCATCTACCGTCAAATACGTAAAAAACTACATTTTAACCCACTCACATTCATCTCATCCCTCAAAGAATGTAACTGGCATCCTCTGAAGTACCTCAGTCTTGATGACGCAGTTGAACCTTTTAATACTGCCTTCCTGAGCATCCTTAATTACCATGCCCCCATAAGACTTTCCAGAATCAAAGCACAACCCTCCCCATGGCTAGAGAAAACCACTAAATCAGAAATGAAAAACAGGGATAAAGCCTGGGAGCACTGGCACAAAACCAAAACTCCCTCAACTAGACAGAAATTCCTAGAACTACGCAATAGAGTCAAAAAGCTAATAAAACAGGACAAATTCCAATACTATCAGTCTGCCCTAGACTCCTCTCAACACAGCCCCAAACAATTCTGGTCCTCCATAAACTCCATCCTCCACCCAGGTAAAGTCAGTATCCCTCCTCCTAACATCCCTCACTCCTCAGAAAATATTGCTACCTCATTCAACACACACTTCACACAAACCATACTATCACTAGCTAAACAACAGAACCCCCCCTCCCCTCCAACCCACACCTTCAACTAGTAATCTCCCCACTGCCTTCTCTTTTTCTCCTGTACCTACCTCCAACATAAAAAAAACTCTTAACTAAACTTAAGCCCACCAGATTAGCAGCAGACAACCTCCCAAGTGAATACCTACAAATCGCAGCTGATGCTCTGGCCTACCCAGTATCCATCTTGATTAACCGATCTCTGTCAGAAAGTTACGTTCCCACACCGTCGAAGGTATCACATATAATTCCTCTCCACAAAGGCGGACCCTCCACAGAACTAACCAATTACCGCCCCATAGCTATTCTCTCTCCACTCTCCAAAATACTAGAGAGATGCATACACTCTCAGGTCTCAGACTACCTCCTTATTAACAACCTCCTTTCCAATACTCAGCATGGTTTCCGACCAAACCATAGCACCACCACTGCCTTACTCTCCTTTACTAACACTATCCTTCAGCATAATAACAATGGCTATCTCTCCTCTGCTACTTTCCTAGACCTATCTAAAGCATTTGACATGGTCCCACACAAACAACTTATCTCTGTCCTCAATAACCTATCCTTCTCACAATCAGTCACCAACTGGTTTCAGAGTTACCTGTCTGACCGCCAACAATCCGTTGTATGGCAGAATGATATATCTCCCCAACTACCTGTCTCCATAGGGCTTCCCCAAGGATCCATCCTTGGACCCCTACTCTTCTCTGTTTTCACCAATAATCTAGCCTCTGCCACCAAACATGGCACACTCATACAATACGCAGATGACTCAACCATCGTCTGCTCAGCCCAGTCCCTACCCAAACTGCAAAAAGTCACACAGGAAGCCTTTTCCTCTGTTGAAACTTGGTTATCCAATGTGCAATTAATACTCAACCCAAACAAAACTAAACTACTCATCTTCCAACCCACCAAACATACTCAAAACAACTCTCACCTTAACATCACAGCAAAAGACAACACCACTATATAACCAACTGAACACACCAAATTGCTAGGAGTGGAAATAGACAATAAACTAAATTTGACATTCACATATCCTTCACCATAAAAAAGTCCACAAAAAACTTGGAGCACTGTACAGAAATAAGCAACTTCTCACCAAAGCAGCAAAGATTTAAATAGCAAATTCCCACCTTATCTCCACCATACTTTATGCCTGTCCAATGTATACCAACCTAAGGCAATGCGATCTAAACAAACTAGAGACCTGTTGCAACAAAATCGCCAAATTTGCCACAGGGGCATCCTACCATAGTCACCACTGTCTCTCACTTGCTGAACTGGGCTGACTTGAACTCCCTCACCTCCTTCAATGGTATCAACTCTCACTCGCCCACAAACTAGTAAATCATCCACTAAATGTCCCATCCCTCCAGAATCTACTCCAACCCTATTGCACCACCAGACCACTAAGATCCAGCAACAAAAATCACTTGCAGATCACTAAAGCCAATAACTCTGCTGGTGAAGCACTATTCTCTTGCACCATAGCCAAATTATGGAACTCCCTCCCACCCACAATTACCTCCATACCATCATGCACCCACTTCAAAACTTTACTAAAAGCACCTAAAGACATGCTGGCTATGCCCTTGCAACTCCCACTCTAATATCACCCTCCTGATCCAACCACTACCTTTCTTTCCACTCCACTAACTACTTTGATTATAGCAAGCTCAGATGCTCATAAGCCAGTATTTATTATACAGCAGGAACCTCTTCTTGTAACATTTGTTAATGTCTGTTATGTACTTCACAGATAAAGACTCTAGTTGTCTACTGATGTACTATGTTCTTCATCTGTCAATATGTTGTAAGTAATTGCTATGTAAATTGTTAATCGCTATGTAATCCAATGTAACTACTGTCTGTTTATTTTAACTGTGGAGCTTTTCTCCCCGGGCCTCCGCTGAAAATGGACCTATGTCCAGTCGTACACTCCCGGTCAACAAATATAAATAAATAAATAAATAAATAAATAAAAATTCCTCCTTTCCAGAGAATGATCATCTGCCAGACTAGACTCTTTTATTTCCACCTATCCTTCATCACATGCTGTCCCAGGGTGTGATAGAATCAGTTCCTCCTTCCAAAGTGGGAAAAGGTTTTTATTCAAGGAAGTTTTTAATGCCAAAGAAAGAAAAGGCTTGGACACCAATTGTGGATCTTTCTTTCCTAAACCTGTTTGTAATAGTGCCCAAGTTAAAATGCTGCCACCTCACAACCCGTTACTGCTTTTTCCACATTCAAGTTTCCTGGTAACATAAAATTAAAAAGATGCGTATCATCACATCTATATTCATGCAGACTTCAGCTGTTTCTTAAGGTTCTGTATGCCTGGATCACATTATTAGTACTCTACCTTTCTCGTTGGACTATGTACTGCACCAAGACTGTTCACAAAATGTCTAAATCCAGATGTGAAGTTGTTCAATCTCGCAGTTCATTCTTACACATGAGTTCGGAGCCGCTCTATTAGCTCTGAGTCAGATGCTTTACTAGCTGAAGATCTCAGAGTTGCTCAAGGCCAGGACCCTATCCCATGATGCTCTCTGTCCTATCTCAGATCTAGTTTGCTGCTGCAACAGATCGGAGGTCGTCTAAGAGCACGGGCCAGTTTGTGACAAAATTTTCTATTTTTTTTTCTAACTTTTCTGCTTTATAGATAGATAGAATCACTATTTATACAGTTATACTACTTATTGGGCTAGTTAGCCTTTGTTTGCTTTAAGAGTTTTGACAAAATTTCATCCTTTTCAGAGCAGCTGCTCTTAGGCCTTTGGCCATGCCTTAGTTATTATTCCCTATCCATTTAAGGTGGTTGTACTGATACTAACAGTGTGTGTGTTTAGCTTGTTATTTAGATATTAAAAATTAGAAATATATTAGATATATTTATATATATTAGACTGTTTGATATTTCAGTGGTCTGACAACTCAGAGTTGTTTATAGTAGCTAGAATTTGCAGTGTTTCTGTGTGCTGCTGTTTTACAGTAATCCTTGGTCTTCAGATTAATGTTTACTGTGGTGTTGCTTCTACTATGGCTGATCAAAAGCAGAGACAAAAAAAATCAGGATTTTAAAAAGTGCCCAAAATGCGGGCAGATGTCCATCACGGACACGCATGTGAATTCCTTCTATTGCTTGGGGCCAGTTCACCTCCAGGAAGATTGGTGTATCTGCCATTCCTTCAGTAACAGGGTTTTGCTTGAGAGAAGAAGGAAGTTAGTGGATAGGGGGTTATTGAAGCCAGATTTTCAGGAGTCCTTGGACAAGGCTGACTAGACCTCCAAGTCATTGAAGGGGTTGAAGTCTTCTAAAGCTTCTTTGGAGTCCAACTCCTCAGCTCCATGTCTTACTGGGAGGGTACGGTCACCGGCTCCACAGTCTTTGGAGCCGTGCACCAAGCCAGTGTTTTGGAGCCAGTCCCCGGTCTTGGAACCGTTCTCTGAAACCTTGAGATCGTCTATCCTTCAGTCAGTGGCTTCTTCAGTTCCTTCGACTCATGTGGATGTGGACCGGGTGGTGCAGAGGCTTCTCAAGAACCCAGAACTGGCAAAATTGTTATCAGCCTCAACCCAAGCAGTTTCGGGGTCTAAGACCATTGCACCTACTGTGACTACTTCTCCTCTAAGCCGAACCTTCAGAGCTGGTGAAGGAGGATCTGATGATTGTGTAGCCTTCGGAGCTGAGGCCTGTTCCAGTGCCATCAGTTCTATCAACCCTAACTTCTTCGGTACCATTGGAAGAGTCTGAGAGCCGACACTCTCTGGTCGGCTCCGGGGGGAAGAGTCGGACCAATGCGTTGGTTCCAAACCACCCTCTCGGACCATCGGTGCAGATGAGCTCAGCTCCATCCTTTGGCTTCGAGCCCACTACAGCAGCTTCTTCGGGTCGGAGCAGTGGAGCCTTCGATGCTATGAGGAGGGTTATGTCATCCAAGACACGCACATCATCAGGTCCCTCCTCCCCTAAAGTGTCACTTTCTGCCTCTACAGGTCCCCATGAAGCATCGAGACCCGGAGCCTCAGGTAACCCTATCGAGTGACCCCTGTTCTACTGAGACCTCACCAGAAGCTCCCACTGATGAGGTTCCCAGGAAGAAATTTTGTAAGAGGAGGCATTTAGATTCCCTGCAGGAGTCTTTGACATCAGACACCAACTTAGAGGAATCAGAAGGGTCCCCACGGTTCCCCTCGGAGGATATCTCCTTTGCTGATATCCTGGAAGTCCTTAAGCAGAGGGGTGATTGGCAGTCCATTAGCTCTACTGAGGATGATTCAGTGCTCCTGAAGGCCGTTGGGTCTCAACCTTCCACCTCCTGGGTGACTCTGCCCTTTGACAAACTAATGGAATTGGTTGCTTGAAGGGTGTGGGAGTCTCCTGATACTGCGGAACCGGTTCCTCGGAGGCCCAGCAAGTTTATCACCTCCCCCCAAGACAAGATGTTCCTCACTAAGGGAGTTCCGGTTGATGCCATGGTGGTGGTGGTGGCCACCAAGAAAGAGATGTCTGAAACCTCTTCTACTGTCCATCCTCCTAATAGGGATTCCAGGACTATGGACAGGTACGGGAAATGCATCTTTAGTTCTGCGACCTTTGCTATGTGATCGCTTAACTACTTGACTCATTTTACCCATCTTCGAAGAGATCTCCTAAGAGAGCTCGGCGATACTCTGCAGGGTAGTACAGATGGAGCTGTCTCTGAGGGTCTACTTTATTAACTCGAATGTTCAAAAGTTCGAATGCATAAAGATCGACTCATATGCATCGAACTCTTAAAAATTCAAAAGTTAATAAAGAAAAAAATAAAGAGAAAAACAAAAAGATGTAGGCAGGGGGGCAATCCCACCTGCACCTCCCACATGGGGGGTTGCACCCCCCACACACCCCATGCTACTTAAATATACCAACTCCAAGATTGCACTACATTGAAGTAAATGGAAATCTCCACCTATGGAGATTTCCATTTACAGTTTTCGACGGCTGCACTTTCGATGCATATGGTTCGATCCATATGTATTCGCGGTTTTACACTTTCTCGTAAATAAAGTAGACCCATCTCTGAGAAGGTGACAGCCCAGCTTAATACCCTTAATTCCATAGTTAACTCATTCATGTGGCTCATTTCCTATGCAGCTGATGGTTCGAGTCGGGCTGCGGGTTCAGCGATAGCTCTTTGGAGACAGCCCTGGATGCGCTTATGCTCCTTTGCGGAAGCCTTCAAGTCTTCCTTTGTCAGCACCCCATTTAACGGCTTGTCTCTTTTCGGGCCCATAGTCAAGGAGACTCTCACTAGGTTTGAGCAAGAGGGAAAGACTCTGTATGCCGTAGGAGTCCATTTTTCCACCCCTACCAGACCATACCCCAAAGGGCAGAAAGGTGGAAAAATGTGGTTCCGAAAGTCCCAAGGAGCTTTCCAGAACACACATAGTGAACCCCCCTCCAGGGGCAGAGGAGTGGGTAATAATGGAAGACGCCACCCCGGTGGAGGGTTTCCACAGAACTAGGGCAACAAGGATCAGTTCCTTGGTATGCCCTATCAGTGCTCCTGAAAGGAGGCCCAACTGTCCTACTCTGGAGGCAGTTGTGGTTGCTTAGCTTTGTATCCGGATGCCTGGCTAGGAATTACAAGAGATTATTGGGTACAAAGCATCATTACCAGAGGTTACATCATTCCATTCTTAGAAACTCACCTGTTAGGGGAAAAAAATCCCAGACATTCCACCCAGTCTGAGGGATCAAGCAGCCGTAGAAATCCAGAGAGGCTGCAGGAAAAAAGAGTCATCCAGCCAGTCCTAGCAGACCAGATAGGATCCGGAACTCTTACTCCAGATTCTTTTTAGTTCCAAAGAAGACAGGTGACTGGAGGCCCATCTTGGATCTCAGCAGACTCAACACATTTGTAAAGAAGGAGAAGTTCCAGATGGTCATGCTTCAGTCTATTCTCCCATTCCTCAGAATGGATGATTGGATATGTTCTATAGATCTCAAGGATGTGTACTACCATATCAAAATGGCCAGACCATCCAGAGATCATCTGCATTTCCGGCTGGGAGTCACTCACTACCATTTCCGAGCACTGCCCTTTGGAGTCACAACAGCCCCAGAGTGTTTACCGAATGCATGACAGTGGTTACAGCTCACCTGAGGCATCTAGGATTCCGAGTGTTTCTGTATCTGGATGACTGGGTCCTTACAGCCACCTCCAGGCATCAACTCATTCTGTCCATGGATCACACTCTGAATCTCTGCTCTCAGTTAGGCATCACTATCAATTTTTAGAAGTCTGAGTTGTCGCCATCGCAGTGTATCTCCTTTATTGGAGCAGAAATAGATATCACCACCACAGTAAAATTGCCCCTGGACAGAATAGCCACACTCCGAAACCAGGTCTCAGTCATTTTGAAGAGAAGCAAAGTATCAGCTTCTCAAGAACTGAAGCTACTAGGTACCATGGCAGCTATGCACATAGCAGTTCCTCTGGGACGTATGCGCATGAGGATTCTTCAATGGTTACTCTCCACCCAGTAGTCTTACCAAGAACTTCCAATGTCATTTTTAATCATGATTATGGACTCTTGCAAGAAGGCTCTTCGCTGGTGGTTGACCAGCCACCAAGTTACAGTGGGTTGACCATTTGTTTCTCCCCCGCCATCAGCCACTGTGACCACGGATGCTTCTCTGATAGGGTGGGGAAGGCTTTTTCAGGGAAGAAAAGCCCAAGGCACCTGGTTGAAGACAGATTCACAGTTGCACATCAGTGTTCTGAAGCTGAGAGTGGGTCTTTTCACATTGAAGCACTTCCACGACTCTCTGCCTCAAGGGACGATTGCGATACAGACAGACAACATGTCTGTGGTCTGGTACATCAACAAGCAAGGGGGAACCAAGTCTTACCCCCTGTGTTGAGAGGCCTTGAGAATTTGGCAGTGAGCAGTATCCACCGGGTGTTTTCTGATAGCAATGCACATCCTGGGGAAATCCAACGTGATAGCGGTGAAACTGAGCAGGCAATTCTGTTACCACACGAGTGGTATCTCAAAGATAAAGTTGCGGAGATGATTTTCCACAGATGGGGCCAGCCTTGCTGTGACCTGTTTGCATCCCCTATGAATGCCAAATGCAGAAGCTACTTTGCCCTGAATCCCTCTCTGGGGGACAGCCCAAGGGACTCGCTTGTACATGATTGGCCCCCTGGACTTCTGTATGCCTTCCTACCTATACCCCTGATTCTGAAATTCTTGCATTAAAGCCAAAAGCCTGGGAAGGACTGTAATTTTAATAGCCCCTTTTTGGCCTTGACAGATTTGGTTCCCCTTCCTTGGACTCTATCAACTGGAGGAACCTTGGCTTCTGGACCCAGTTCTAAACCTGCTGACACATTCATCAGGGGCCCACCATCCCTCCCTTCATTCCCTCAGACTGACAGCTTGGTTGCTCTGATTCCCAACCTAGCCAGGTCACGTGAATTTTCTTCTGAGGTACAATCTTCGCATAAGGCTTCCACCAGAAAGTTGTATGCTAGTAAATGGAAGCGTTTCGCTTTTTGGACCTCCCAGAATAAAATGGATCCTTATGTTGCCCCGATTGCTAGTGTCCTAGAATTCCTATCTTAACTTTTTCATGAAGGTGCTGTAGCTGCCACTATTAGAGTTCAATTCGCTGCAATTTTGAATTTTCACCTTGGAGCTGAAGGTTATAATTTGATGTCTCACAGATTATGTAGGGCCTTCCTGAAGGGTACCATTCATCTTAGGCCACCTGTTAGACAACCTTTTACTCCCTGGAATCAAAATGTTGTGTTGTCACGTGTTATTCTTCCTCCCTTTGAGCCTGCATCGTCCTGCCATTTGACGTTTCTTTCTTGGAAAACTATTTTCTTGGTGGCCATTACCTCAGCACGTAGGGTGTCTGAGCTTCAAGCCCTTTCTATCAAACCCCCCATATTTGTTTTTTCACCCAGACAGAGTATCGCTGAGGACTAATCCTTCATTCCTACCAAAGGTGTATTCTGAGAATAACCTAAATCAAACTATCGAAATTCCATCGTTTTTTAGTAATCATTCTAATAAGTTGGAGTACATGTTGCATAAACTTGATGTCCACAGACAATTGAGATTCTATTTGGACAGGACAAAAGAGTTTAGAAGATCTGACCAACTCTTTGTATCTCATGCTGACACTAAGAAAGGATTACCAGTCTCTAAAGTTACCCTTTCCAAATGGTTAACTGACTGCATTAAATTTATATACTCTTCAGCAAACCAAACATTAGAGCATGGTGTGAAGGTGCACTCCACTAGGGCTGTTTCCACTTCTTCTGCTTATGCGGCTCGATTGCCTTTGGACACTATATGTGCAGCTGCCACTTGGTCTAAGCCATATACCTTTATCACTCATTACAAAGTGAACATGGCCTCCAGGGACAGGGCTTCCTTAGGTTCCACTGTCCTCAGGAATATACTCCCTTGAGCCACCCAGGATTAGGGTGCTTGGGATGCTACCCATGTGTAAGAATGAATGGCAAGATTGAACAACATCACATAAAGAAGTTATGTACTTACCATAATGTTCCATGTGAGTTGTTCATCTCGCTTTCTTTCTTACATTCCCACCCACCTTCCCCCCCGGGTCTCGAAAAACGAGTAGACTTGGGGTCTGGTGGTCTTGTTCTGGGACTTCTTACTCCAGTTGGAGTATTTCTTGGGTTATATCTGTTCATGCTGGGTTCAGCAAACTAGATTTGAGGTAGGACAGAGAGCATCATGGGATAGGGTCCTGGCCTAGAGCTACTCTTCAGCTAATAAAGCAGCCTACTCAGAGCCGATAGATCAGCTGCAAACCCATGTGTAAGACTTAAGGTGAGATGATCAACTCACATGGAACGTTATGTTAGTACATAACTTCTTTTTTATCTCATTGTAGGCTACAGGGTGTCCATATCTTTTCATATTTAGATGACTTACCTTTGCAGAGTCTTTTTGAAAGTGTCAGGAATCTCTCACTTAGGCAAGAGATCTCTTATACAAGCTGGAATTCCAAGAAAACATTCAAATGTTTTGTTTGATTCCTTCAGACATGATTGTGTTCCTGGTAAGTCAGCTACACACCTCAGTTCAAAGAGAATTTCTTCCACAGGAAAAAAATATCTATTTTTTGGGCTAAGTTTTTTTCATTCAGACTTTGGTTATTGTAAGGTAATACCTCAGGATTTTGGGTCTCATGGAGTCTATGATTTCCATGATGCCGTTGGAAAAACCACACATGAGAAAGATACAATGGTGCCTGAAGTCTCTTTGGTCCCGGCACCAACATCCTTTAGGTCTCCCTTTCTCCCTGTCTGTTTCACAGCAGTCAGTCAGTGCAGATGTCTCAAACTTTGCTTGGGGGCATTTTAAATGGGTAAAAGTCCAATGAATATGGAACCAAAGGACAGGTGCAAGCACATAAATATAAATAAGATGCTTGTCCTGATCAATGCACTCAGCTCTATGAATCATCTATGGTTCCAGGTACCCCTTCAATTTGTTACAGATAATACCACAGTCATATGGTGTGTTAACAGTCAAGGGCGGATCAGGTCATACCCACTTTGCAAATTAGCTATATTAGCTTGTGATATAGCTTTGCAGCACACTCTCAGTCTAAAGGAATCCTACATTGCATAAGATCAAAACTGTGTGGCACACAAGCTGAGCAAGACAAGGGCAGACCATCATGAATGAAAACTAGATCAGGTCTTCCAAGATGTGATCCATCTCTGGTTTGTTCCTTATGTAGACTTATTTGCCTCCTTTCTGGGTAATCATATGGCAAGATTCTCTTCTAGGACTTCAAGCAAGAAAGCTTGGAAGACAGATTTTGTTTCTTTTCCTTCAACAGTAATGTTACTATATGCTTTTGCACCCTTTCAACTGATATTCAGGGTCATTTTGAAGATTCAGAAGGAATCCCACAAGATCATTGTGGTGACCCACTTCTGGCCCTAATAACAGTCACTCTCCTTTCTTTGGAAATGGCCAGGGGCAATTACCACAAGTTTCCTCACAGAATGGATCAACTCATACAAGATCAGGGATGTTTAATGCACACTAACCCAAATCAACTTCAGTTGACTGCTTGGGTGATAGTGTTTTAACTCCCTTTAGGTCCCTGTTTACTGAGGACATGCAGCAGTTACTAATGGAGGCAAGAAAGCCTGTTGCTAGGACAATCATATATTAGCAAATGGAAAAATGTTTTCTTGTTGGTTCCAACAAATAATAAGACCCCATTCAGGGTTAGTTGTTCTGTGTTTTTACAACATTTGAGTGAGTTACTATTCTGTAGCCTTTCTTGTTCTGAAATCAAGGCTCATTAATCAGCAATTTCAGCATGCTTACCCATGGTTTCTCCTGTTACAATAAATTCTCACATCAAAATGTTTTTGAAAGAGGTTTTGCATAAGTGGCTTCCAAGAAAACTGGTGGTCCCAGCTTGTGTTCTTAATTTTGTGTTAGACAAGTTAACGCTTGCTCCACTTGAACCAGCTAACCTGTCTGATTCTAGGTGCTTAAAAAACACTTTTACTGATTGCTCTCTCTGCAAAAAGGGTATCTGAGTTGCAAACACTTATTGTGTGCCAACCCTATCTCACTTTCCAGTTTTTTTTGAGAACTGACCTTTCTTTTTTGCTTAATGTGGTATCTGAGTTTACTTTAAGTCAACCTATCCTCCATCTCCTCATTTTCTTTCCTAGACCCAAAAATGATGGAGAAAGGATACTCCATACCTTCAGTGTCCACAGTCAACCCAGGACCATCTTGACAGAACTAAATAATGTTATGTAGTCCTATCTCGTCGTAATTCTCACTGGATGGGTTCAGAGCCAATCCTCGGCTCTGACTCAGCTGATACTAAAGCTTCAGAGCTTTTACTGGCTCAAGACTATCCCCTATCCCATGGTGCATCATGGGAATTCCCCAGATCTTGTTTGCCCTGAAAGCTTCAAGGTTGTCTTGTTACTGGCTCTTTGGCTAAGTAAAATTTTTTCGATATATTTTCGATATTTTTTACATATTTCTTCATCCTTTTCTATTAACTAGCTTTTTCGTATTATCTGAGTGATTGTAGTGAGTGTTTGCTCCCCTGTCCCCTTTTCTTAAGGATTGTATGGCCCGTTTTAGTTAGAGGGCTGTAGTTGCCTGTTTAAATTAGAGGGCCTTTCCTCTATGAGTGCTAGTCCTTCTCCTTCTATTAAAAAATATATTTTCTTCTCCTTATATAGTTGTACTATTGGTTTGTTGTTGTTGTTGTTATATTGTTATTTCTTCTTAGCAGAAGTATGTCTAAAGATAAAGACAGAAAACATAAAGAACATTGCCCTTCTGGCTTTAAAAAATGTGACATATGTTCTCAAAAACTGTCATTGACTGACAGTCACATCAGCTGTGTGTACTGTCTTGGAGAGGCTCATTTACAAGAACCCTGTACTTTCTGTCATGCTTTCAGTACTAGGGTTCTTAATGAAAGAAAAAGAAAACTTATAGACAGGCGCCTTATGAATAGTTCCTTCCAGGAACAGCTGGAACATGGTCAAGACAGTTCACAAAACTCATAAAAGAAAATCTCTATCGGTTCCGGCTTCAGAACCATCAATGAAATCTAAACCAATGGAGCCAAAGAGTTCTGGCTCCGATTCTACTTCTTCAGTCTTGGTGCCATCTGTTTCATCGGTGCCGAGACAACCTTCTATGTTGAGACACTCACCTGTTTTGGAACTGGTTTCACCAATCTTCAGATCTCCTATTTTGGAAAGGAGATCTCCATCTATCTCCACCCATTCCTCCAGGACACTTTCTGATGAGGATGTCGAGCGGGTGGTGAAGAGGCTGCTCTCTGACCCAGCGCTGGCAAACATTTTAGCTCCTCTGGACCCAAAGGCTTCGGAGCCATCCCATCTTCAGGCTACTGCTCCTCTTCCGACTGCTTCACTCTCGGAGTCTAACGCTTCAGGTCCTTTAGTGCTGGGACCTTCAGTTCTGAGAAATCTTCCTGCTTCCTCAGAACCGATAACTTTATCCTCATTGGCTCAGTCTGGAGCCAAGGGGTCTGGGAGCAGATGCTCTCAGGTCGACTTCGAGAGGGACAGTCACCCCGTTTTTTCTTCGGAACTGACTCTCCCTCTCGGTGCTTTGGCTCGTGTGTCAACCTTCCATTTCCTCAGAGTGGAGGTCTTCTTAAGAGCTGGGTGGTAAGGTTTTCAAAATGATAGAGAAAGCTTTGTCTAGTGCCAAAACCCTGCCTTTGGACCCGATGTCCCTCCAGCAGCTGGTAGCAACCTCTTCTCCCCTGCCTGCCCCTAAGCGTAGGGAACCAGAGCCCCAAAGAGCCCCCATTAGAGGTGTCCTCTCTTCTGAGACCTCCCCAGATTATCCCACTGAAGAGGTCCCTCGGAAGAGACTTTGTTAGAGGAAGCACATTGACTCACCTGATTCTGTCACTTTGGACACTGATTTGGATGAGTCAGAAGGGTCCCCAAGATCCCCCCTCTGAGAATGTCTCCTTTGCGGACTTCCTTGAAATCCTTAGACAGAGGGGAAGACCTCTAACCCTACAGAGGACGAATCAGTGTATCTTGAGGCTTTTGGTTTCCGAAATCCTTGAAATCCTTAGATAGAGGGGTGATTGGAAGACCTCTAACCCTACAGAGGACGAATCAGTGTATCTTGAGGCTTTTGATTTCCGACCTTCCACCTCCTGGGTGTCACCGCCATATGACCAACTTTTAGCGGTCATATCCTTGAAAGCTTGGACCTCTCCGGACACAGTGGAACCTGTCCCGAGGAGGCCAAACAAATTTATGACCGCTCCAGAAGACAAATCCTTTCTAACTAAGGGAGTTCTTGTGAATGCTATGGTGGTAGCAGCGGCCATGAAGAAGGAGTTGTCAGAGACTTCCTTGAATATCCATCCTCCTAATAAAGAGTCTAGGACGATGGATAGGTATGGAAAGTGTACCTTTTCTTCAGCAGCATTTACCTTACAATCACTGAATTACCTGTCCCATTTTACTAGACTTCAAAGGGATCTCCTGAAGGAGTTGGGAGATACCCTTCAGGGTTCAGTAGCTTTGGGATCCGCTAACAAGGTATCTGCGTAGCTCTTCACCCTTACCTCTATTGCTAACTCCTCCATGAGGCTGATTTCCTATGCAGCTGATGGAGAGAGAAGGGCAGCCACAGGAGGGATCTCTCTTAGGAGACATTCCTGGATGTGTCTATGCAACTTTACGGAATCCTTTAGGTCTTCCTTTACCAACTTCCCCTTTGATGGTTCAACTCTCTTTGGACCTCAGATAAAAGAGACTTTGACCAGGTGCGAGCAGGAAGGGAAAACCTTATCTGCTGTTGGAGTCCATTTCTCCCTTCCTTCTAGACCCTATCTCAAGGGTCAAGCAGGAGGGAAATTGTGGTTCCGTAAATCCCAAAAAGGTTTCCCTCAGACACAAGGTCAGCTCTCCCCCAGAGACAGAGTGGGAGGTTATAATGGAAGACACTGTGCTCGCAGCAGAGGGGGTCCACAACACCAGGGTGATAGAGATGCTTTCTCTGATTGTCCATTTCATCGCCCCTGAGGGGTTGCCTGACTGTCCATCTCTGGAGGCAGTCGGGGGGGTCATCTATCACTGTACCCAAGCGCCTGGCTACAAATTTCCCAAGATCGATGGGTACAAAATATAATTTCCAGAGGTTACCTCATTCCCTTTGTTTCTGATCCCCCTGTAAATCCTTCTTTACCAGATGTGCCACCAATTCAAATAGACCGTGCAACATCAGAGGCCATGTCGTTGCTTCAAAAAAGCGTCATCCAAGAAGTCCCCCACAGAGCAAATAGGATCCGGAACTTACTCACGTTTTTTTTTAGTTGCAAAAAAGTCCGGAGACTGGAGATCAATTCTAGATCTCAGCAAGCTAAACAAGTCTATAAAAAAAATCTAAGTTCCGTATGATCACTCTGCAGTCAATTTTTTCCGTTTATCAGAAAAAGCAATTGGATGTGCTCCATAGATCTTCAGGATGCATACTACCATATCAAAATGGACAGATGCTCCAGAAGACATCTACGCTTTCAGCTGGGAGCCAGTCATTTTCAATTTTGAACACTGCCCTTTGACATCACTACAGCCCCCAGAGTGTTCACCAAATGTATGGCAGTGGTCACGGCTCACCTGAGATGTCAAGGATTCCAGGTGTTTACGTACTTAGATGACTGGCTCCTCACTGCTACCACCAAGCACCAACTAATCCAAGCCAGGGACGAGACTCTATCCTTGTGCACCAGATTAGGGATTACAGTAAATCTAAAAAAATCCACCTTATCTCCATCGCAGCACATTGTCTTCTTATGCTCAGTCATAGACTCGACCACCATGACAGCAAAACTGACACCAGAAAGGAAAGAATCATTGCACAACCAAGTCAGATTCTTACTGAACAAAGACAAAGTACAAGCCAGGATAGATCTTCTAGTTCTGTGGATTATGGCATCCACCATTCTCTTAGTTCCCTTAGCCCATTTTCACATGAGGGTACTTCAGTGGCTACTATTTGCCCAGTGGTCAATGCAGAATCTACCCTTGTCCCACCGAATACTCATCACAAACTCCTGCAAGAAGGATCTAACATGGTGGTTGCATACACATCAGCTTTATCTAGGTTGTCCCCTTGTTCTAACTCAACAAAATGCAGTCTTGACCACGGACGCTTCCCAGATAGGGTGGGGGGGCATTATCTGGGAATGACAGTCCAAGGTATCTGGCAGGATCATGAGAACCACTTGCACATAAATGTTCTGGAGATGAGAGCAGTGCTATATGCGTTGCAAGCAGTTCACAGTTCTCTTCCCACCAGGACAATTGCGATTCAATCAGATAACATGTCTGTAGTGTGGTACATAAACAAGCAAGGGGGAATCAAGTCTTACCCACTTTGTCGAGTTGTTGAGAGGCACAAAGAGTATGGAAATGGGCGATGGACACTCAATGCTTTCTGGTAGCAATGCACATTCCAGGGAAGTCCAGTGTGATAGCAGACAAACTGAGTCAAACACATCTGATGCCTCACGAGTGGTCCCTGAAAACAGAAGTTGCAGAAGAGATTTTATGCAAATGGGGCCAACCTTGCTATGAACTATTCACCACGTACATGAACACCAAATGCAGCAACTAGTTTGCCCTTATTCCCCATCCGGGTATGTCACCCAGGGATGCTCTGGTCCACAAATGGCCTCCAGGACTTCTTTATGCTTTTCCACCCTTTCCTCTCATACCAAAGGTGATTCAGAAAGCAAAACTGTTGAAGAGTACCCTAATCCTCATTGCTTCTTACTGGCCTTGCCAAATCTGGCTCCCCTTCCTGTGGCCCTATCTCTTGGCGGAACCATCTTCAGACCTTCTGATTCATCAGTCGGGACAGTTCCATCCTACCATCCAAACCCTGAAATTGATAGCATGGCTGCTCCAGTTCCAAGAATAGCCAGGTGTATATCCCTTTCTCCTACCATTAAACACATTCTCATTTCTTCCCACAAACCTTTCACTAGGAAATTATATTCCAGCAAATGGAAAAGGTTTTCCATTTGGGCAGCTAAACAAGGCATAGATCCCTACTCAGCTCCCATAGAGTCTATCCTGTCCTTCCTTGCATCTATTTTTCAGGAAGGAGCAGCAGCTGCTACTATTAGAGTTCAGTTAGCTGCCATCTCTAATTATCATTTTGGGAACATGGGAAATCCGATTATGTCCAACTCTTTATGCAAAACCTTTTTGAAAGGAGTCCTCCTTCTCAGATCTCCAATCAGGCAACCTCCAGAGCCCTGGGACTTAAATTTAGTTCTGACCTCATTGATTTCTCCACCGTTTGAACCACCTCCTTCAACCAACTTGAAACTGTTGTCTTGGAAGACATTGTTCTTAGTTGCTATAACATCTGCTAGGAGGGTTTCAGAGTTGCAAGCCCTGACCATTCGACCTCCTTATATTATATTCCACAAGGATAGAGTTTCCTTAAGAACTAATCCTTCCTTACTCCCTAAGGTATGTTCAGAACATAATCTAAAACAACTATTGAATTACCAGTATTCCCAAATTACAGTAATAAATCAGAATATAGACTACACCAATTAGATGTCCATAGAATTCTCTGATTTTACCTGCACATGACTAAAGATTTTTGGAAATCAGATCAATTGTTTGTTTCCTTCTCAGACAAAAATAAAGGCTTGCCCATCTCCAAGGTAGCTCTGTCTAAATGGCTATCAGACTGCATCTCATTTGCTTACAAAAATGCTGGGAAACAACTACCTGCTAAAGTAAAAGGCCATTCAACTAGGGCAATATCAGCTTCATATGCCTTCAGATCAAAACTCCCAATTGATACCATTTCCGCAGCAGCTACTTGGGCAAGACCTCATACCTTTGTCACTCATTACAAATTGGATTTGGCCTCCTGGGACAGGCCATCCTTTGGGTCCACTGTGCTGAAGAGTCTCTTTGCTTGAGCCACCCGGGATAAAGGTGCTGGTGACGCTGTCCCATCCAGCAAGAATTATGGCAAGATAGGACTACATAACATAAAGAAGTTATGTACTTACCATAATGTTCCATGTTTGTAGTCCACCTCACCTACATTCTTGCTTCCCACCCCCCCCCTTCCTGTATCCTGGAGGAACTGGTGGACTGCCCATTATGCTGTCTGACCTTGTTTTAGATGCATGTCCACATGGCATGGATAATAATACAAAGTACCTTTGTTTGTATGTACATAGTTATTGATAGCATAATTACTATTATTTATGTAGTTACTTTCTTGCAAACAAGATCTGGGGAATTGTCGTGATGCACCATGGGATAGGGGATAGCCTTGAGCCAGTAAAAGCTGTCTAGCTTTAGTATAGGCCGAGTCAGAGCCGAAGATTGGCTCTGAACCCATCCAGCAAGAATGTAGGCGAGATGGACTACAAACATGGAACGTTATGGCAAGTGCATACCTTCTTTTTTTATCTTAGAATCAATTGTTCATTGCTTATGAAGGTAAGAAGAAAGGTGGTCCTGTGTTAAAGCAGCCTGTTTCCCAATGATTGCCTAAGGATATTTGTGTTTGTTATACTCAAAACAGCAAAACTATTGTCAGCAGGGTCAAAACCCACTTTATCAAGACCTTGGCTTCATCTGTGGCTTTTTGGAAAGCGTTGTTTTCTAAAAGTAGCAACTTGGTCCTCTGCACATACTATTTTAAAGCACTATAAGCTTGATTCCTTTTCTAGGTCTAGATCAGGCTTTGCTAGGACCATTTTCCAGGAGCTTGTGTGCTTTTCTCCTTCCATCCTTCAGATTTAGTAATCTAGGCTAAGATGCTCATATAGATAAGGCTACCACAGCAATGAACAATATGATGAACATTGTACAGTTTTGGAAGTAAACTTACTATAATAATAGATGTTTGAATGATTGTGGCTGCAGTAGCCTCTCTCTCCCTCCATCCCCTTGTTTTTTGGCATGTTGTTTATGACAGGGTATGAATACTTACTTTTTGTTTTTCCTGGCATTGTCCTTTCAGGGCTTAGCTTTACTACCTCTGCTGAGATGAAAGCTGTGAAGGGCTTGGAGCCCACACCTGTCTTTTTAGTGTGCTCAGCTCAAGCTGACTCATGGTTTGGACACATAGAAGGTGCCCCAATGCTTTAAAAGCTGTCCAGCTGTTATATCCTTGGCAGAATATAATCCAAATAGCTAAGGCTACTGCAGCAGTGATCTACTGAACATCTACTGTTTTGGCAAGTTTACTTACACAACTATACTTTTTTTCTTTTTTTTTACCTATAAATATGCCATTGTTCTACATTTACTCTTGTTTCCTTATCAATAATGCCTTTTAAAGTGAAAGATATTTATCATAGGTAACTTGAAGTAAATAAAATACAACTTCTATATGTACTTCAGTCTCTCTCAGTTGTATAGCGCAGTCATTTACATTCTAGTTCTTCAATCTAAGCTTTAAATCATACATAAAATTTACAATGATTTCTACACATTTATTATGATACTGACTGATAAAAGTTCACATCTATAAATAAGAGTAATACCTCATCCATTGTTTCATTTAAAGGATATCATGTTCTAATTATTTACGTGAAAAAGTATTTTTACACAAGTAACAATTTCTTAAAATTAAGGATCTCTGAAATATTGTCACTATTCAGAAAAATGGCTGGGACAATTTCTGACCAGGGTGATACTACAAGCAAAGTAAATAATGCACTTTGCTGATAGAGACAAATGTATATATACTTTTATCCTGTATTCCTAATTCTCAAGATATGTACTCGTAAGCAGAATGAGTTTTTTTGTAAATGTGCAGTTACAAGCCATGTACTTCTCCCATGACCCTACTTGACATTTTGTCTATTCCTTGACTTAAGAGTGTCATTTGAGTTTCTTAAACGAACTATAGAAGTTGTTAGAGCTGTTGGCAGTTCTTGTAACATCATCAGGATAACGTCCAGGAAAGATATGCATTCATTAAATGATGCTTAAACAAAGACAATTAATAGAGATGCATTATTAAATGGACTATCACCATCAGCAACCCTCCGGGTAAGAGAATGTAAATGTGACTTATTTGGCTATCCACAGAAGACTTTTTAACTAAAATTAGGATGCTAGAGTGTGCAGGTTACTTGGATTAATCTTCATATCTGAAACCAACTTTTTGATCTTCATTTCAGTTGGTTCTTGTGTTGACACAGAAGTCTCCTGAATACAGATAATATGTTCATCACATCATTCACACTGCCTCAGTGGAGTATGGGGTCTGTGCCTTCACAAACACCTACACTGATAGCTTTCCAGAGCTCAGAATCCCCTCCCCTTACTCTCTTTGAGAAGGGATTGGTTAAGCCTTTTCCACCAGGGAAAGCCTAACCTTGTCACAGAGAGTCAGTTACTCAGTTGTTAGTGCCAGGACAAACACAGTTGAATCTCCTCAACAGCCTACATTGGTGGTTTACAGCTTCTAGACTCAGATAAGATCTTTTTCAGAACTTCCCTTCCTCTATTATTATATAAGTTTGTTTTATTTTTGTTTTAATTTTAAAAATGCATATATGTGTTAATGTTTTATTTTAATATACTTGCTATTTACAGTTTACTACTGCTCTAATTCCTCTAGGAATTCTAACTTACCACTGTGTTGTTTGTATGCTTAATTCTGCTTTTAAGCAGTCGTGGCTTTTCTAAAGTGCTTTATGACTTGTGCTGAAACAGAAATTCTGTGGTGCCAGTTGAACACTTGGGACTGATCTCTGGAAGTGTGCCAAGAGGCCTGCTGTTTCTGTAATTTAGCTGCTTCGTTTTGAAGCTCTGAGAAAATATTGCATAGTTTAAATGTTTTTCTTTGTTTTTACAATACTTGCTACTGTTTTAACACTGCAATAGCCATTTTTTATTGTTAAATCATGATGTTACCATAAATTACTTAACTTGCATTTTCTGTGGAGAGTTTCATTTCTGACAACAGAATCTCTAAGTAAATGCTTATTTATGCTGTTTTATATGTATTTCTGTTTGACTTAAGTAGATATATTTGATTTTTTGTCACTATTGTACTGTGACTGCATGTGCTATTTACTTCACTGTATAGATTCTAGAAAAAGACTTAACACAATTTAAACTGTTGTTGCCCTGTTTGCCCTTTGTGAACATAGTTTATATTTTCTGTTGTTGCTGCCTTTAGCATCCCTTAATAGTTTCAGTGTATTATTCTGGCTGGTGTTTTTTTCCCCTGACTTGATGGATCCTGAAACATGATTACCTAAAAGGAAAAAACTCAACAAAAATCCTTCAGCCTACGCTCTGCAAATCAATTGTTGCCTTAAGCCAGCCTACAAGCTTATCTTTTTCCCCAGTCATCTTCATGTGTGAGGCTGCAGCTGTCTATGGTACAGGAGCCAGAAATATCCTTCCAAGCTGATCTAGTACCTGAGAGAGGACTAGGGTAACAGACTCCTTTCCAGATATAATACTGTGTCCCCAGATATTTTGTCCTCTATTATAATTCACAGTAAGATGAAACGGAAATGTCAAGACATGACAGACAATCAGGTTATTAACATGTATAGCTCTGATGTAGTTTCCTTAGTTAAGAGTATTTTCAGTCAGCTAGTCTTGGAGGCTATGGTCTTATTCAGAATGACTATGGGGCTACCTTCTATAGAAAAAAATCTGACACTCCAGATATTGACATGACTGATGCATGGAGTCATGACCACTAAGAGTCCATCCAAACTAATTTTTCGGAAGGTTAATAGGTTCAAGAGTCCAAGCAAGTGTTCACCTTTCCACAGATGCTAGCTAGGTTTAGAGTTGCATTTGGCTGGAAGCAATCTGAAACTGTACCAAAGTTTGGCAGAGATTATGATGTTATTGAGAATGAGATTCTAAATATTTTTGCTGTTCTTCTCTGTTGCAGACCTAAGAAGATTTCTGTAAAACTGCATGTATATCCCTTTTGGCAAGTGAACCAGTTCCTAAAAACGTTATGAGGAAATATAAGGTGCACTTTCATCTTACAGCTCTCTTTGTCTCTTCATCAGCTGACCGAGCTATAGTTGCTGCAGCTAAGAACTCTAACAAGAGAGGCTTGGCGTCTTCCAACTTTTCCAACACTAGATAAAATTGGCAAGTGCTTAGCATAACAGGGAGAAAAGTTGTCTTAGTCAAGTAATTTAGCCTTTAGTATTCTACATTATCAGGGCTTTATGTCCAAATTTATTTTGCAATTTGCTTACAGTTTAGATGACTTTACTGTGTCTTTGCTTGAACTGAAGTGTTATATGAATGAGATTGTTTCTAATGTGACTCAGGTTTCAAAGCATGCTTTGATGAGTGTCCTGGATGGTGTGGAGACTATTTCTAGAAATTCTGCTGCCTCTTTTATATTAAGGTTTGCTTGGTTACATAACCAGAATTTTTTTCTGAGGATTTAAAAAATTAGATTTCAAATGCTCCTTTAAGTTCTGAATTTGTGCTTGCCCTGCTGCTACCCAGATTCTCAAGCAAACAGACTGGATTCTTATTTCAAGTTCCAGAGCAGCCTTTGTGAGGACCATTCTGCAGGGGCTCTTAGATCTTTATCATTCCTCCTGCCAGGTAGGGTAAGCTTTAGTCTATCCTTCTTACCTGTAACAGTAGCTGTTCAAATTTCACACTAACTCAGTGGCAGCACCCTCCCACAATTCCCATTATTTTGTATATAGTTTGATCATATCCAAAGGACCCGTGGTGGTGGTGCTGCGGTAGCGTTCTCGCCTCACAGTAAGACGCTGTATGGTTCGATTCTCAGCTAGAGCGTCTTCTGCGTAGAGACTTGCGTGAATGGGTGTACCTTCATTGAAGGTTGTGCGTCAGGCCTGGCAAGCCGGTATGTAAAAATCAACTGCCAATCCTTAGCGGACCGGAGTTCCGCTGTGGCAACCCCTAACCGCTAAAAGCCGAAAGACACAAACAGTTTGATCATATCCAAACTTATTGAGTAGTTGATTGGCTTTGATTATTTGTTTGGGTGTTTTATGGCTGTGAATTGGTTGGTTTCAGGCAATTCTTGCCTCTGGTCCTTCTTGGTGCATCCTACTTACCACTTAAAATCTGAAAAACTAACTCTCAGTGACAGGATTAGGTTTCCCCTGATGGGAGAAGATTAGCCATTACCCTGTCACAGAGAGTCAGAGGAGTGAATTCTGAGTTCTGGAAAGCCACCAGTGTTGGGGTTTGTGCAGGCAGAGAACCCATATCCCACTGAAACTGTGAAATTCAAATAGCTGGTGTTGACGGTGTCTCATCATCCACACCGCCATGTGGCATATGGGTAGATTCCTAAAGCTTACCCTACTTGGGTAGAATATAACAATATAATGTTGTTTAAGTTTTCTCCACAAAAAAAAAAAAAATAGAGGAACCCAAACCAACACAACAATGGTAGTAGTAGTAAATGTCCATTTGTAGAGCTGCAAGAGTAGGCACTGTCCTATAGATGGACCATTGTAGGAAGCTATTTCTCCTGGCGGACTGGCTGAACAGTTAATGATCCAGTCATGTTCAACTCCTTTTCTTCTTCTTCTGCTACTGTATGAAATGTTAAGGTGAAATATTTCCATTGCATGTTAAGATGGATGAAGGCAAGAAATATTTAAAAAGTTAAACATGACATAAATATTTTCTTTCATAACATCTGCCTCAGTTTTGTTAATATTATTCTGGCTTACATAATATCCTCACTGTCTAATTTAGCTTTCTCTCCCTTTTGTAAATAATTGAGTAGCATATACTTTTATTTAGCAAGCATATAAACGTATTGCAACCAAATTTCTTAAACAAATTCTGTGGACACAGTGTAGAATTACTTCTTGGTCTTCTGGTTATTTGAAATAGGCATTATGAATCTTTTGTATGGAGGTTTCCAAACCAAATTGATTTTCACATTGCATATGGATGCCAAGGAACCTGTGATTTTTGTGTCTGGCTCTATACTTCAAGTCTAGTAATATTTCTACCACTTCCTTTTGAGTTATATGGAATCTGTCATTACCCTACTTTGTCTGTTCCCTTTGAAGATGTAGACCTTTATGTTTCTCTAAATTTCAACTCTGTATTAGATTATTAAATCACTGTTACAGTAGTCTAAACATATTGGGTTATATCCTGTCAAAGATATGCTCAACAGGACAGCTTTAAAAAGCTTCAGGGCACTTTCTAAACACCTTAAATTTTAGTGGCATGAAAACAACCACATGAAAAACAGTTTGTGTGCTAAAAGATTCTTGCTGCAAAAATATGCTCCCACTGTGGCTTTCTGAAATTAAGAGCTGGCTAGTGATCCTTCTGGGCTGGGCAGATAATTTTTCCCACGGAGGAAACTCTTCCTGTATTTATTTA
The DNA here is from genome assembly GCF_019279795.1 of Protopterus annectens. Classification (NCBI taxonomy): domain Eukaryota; kingdom Metazoa; phylum Chordata; order Ceratodontiformes; family Protopteridae; genus Protopterus; species Protopterus annectens. Next base: position 560,267,654 of record NC_056738.1, on the reverse strand, counting down.
TCTATTTATGTTTTTTTTTTTGTAGTTAGTTATTTTAGGGAAAAATGTGTTTGTTCTGTGACATTATTGATTTTATGCTAGAAAAGTGGTAGTTTAATAACTAGTAAGGGGATTTTTTAAACTGTGAGTTCTTGTGTGCAAAAACGTATGTAAAAATATGATTTTTGACTAATTTTCTACACATTAATTTGAATTAGTGTGTGGGGAGGACATTGTAATTTTGGGAAGTGCCTTTAGTTTTTTACCTTAAAATCATTATTTTTCTATCAGAAAACTTACTAATTCTCACAAGCTCTGCCACCCATCTTTTGAGCTTATTTTGCCATCTGGACCATGGAGCAGCTGCCTGTTTCATTGGTTCTTACTTTTGCCATCTGCAAGAAGAAGAAGAAATTTGTTGGGGAGTCTTCGGGTCTCAGGCTGGCTCCTTCATTATCTCAGTATAGATGAGTGATTTTGCTAGAATTTGAACCACTCATTGATTTTTCTTGGTTCCCTCTGGTGCTGATCCTCAGGAGAAGATGAAGGACCATGAGTTAGACATATCCACTACAGTTGTATGGTTGTCCTCTTTGGCAAGGGAGAACCACACTTAATCCTGGGGAAAGGAGTTCTTGAAAATTTACTGCATAGCCAGGCTAGGGTATCTGACTCCTGGGATATTTCCCCAACAATTAGTTGGTCTTTTTCTAGGTAGTCTCCCCAGAAAAAGAACACAAAACATTAAAAGTGTCTCTTTCGTCTATATTAGTACAGGCAGGGGAGACTTGATGGGATTTCCTAAGGAATGAATTTCTGCTTTTGTTATTTCAAATTCTGCTTCTTCGTTTACTTCAAATGAAAAAAAGAAAAACATTTTGCTCTCATTATAGTGTCTTGTGATTTATCTACAAGCTGAAGATTCTAATTCTGTGGAAAGCATTACTTCAAATTTTCCTCCAAAAGAGCTATATTTTTCTGAGACTTTAAAATGAAAGAGGTATTTCCTTGGAAACAGAATGGAATCCCTATTTCCCTGCAAAATTCTTATGATTTGTTGCATTTGGATATTTCCCAGTCTGCAGCAGTCCCTCCTGCTTTATTGGCTTTAGTGGATGTTTTCTTTACAGCTTGCAGTCAACCTCCTAGTTCTAAAAAAGTCTGATAGGTTAAACAAAGTACTTCAAATTCATAAATATCAATTTTGTAATCGTGATGAAGAGACTGCAGTTATTTTCTTATCTAGAACATCTACTGCTAAACAGATTGCTGATTTTAAACCCATCCCTTCTGACAAAGATGAGAAAGCATTTGATATGTTTGGGAATATAGTTTAATCTTCTGCTATTTTACCTTTCAGTATTTTGAGCTGCCAAGCATACATGTAAAAGATTTTAATGGTTTTCTTGAAAAAAAATATAACTGTTAACCTCCCCTCCTCTGAGCTGAGGAATTAATCAAATGCCTTAACTGTTTCTGCTTCTTGTACAATCAAACACTCTTTAAAATGTGCTTATTGTTCTGCTGATGCAGTCTCCAGAGCTGCTACTACAGGGTCTGTTATGATAAGGTTTGTTTGGTTATGTTTGCAAAGCCTGGCTAGCAGAAGATATTACAACTGAAATTTTACATTCTCCCATTTATATAGTTTCTTGGTAATGTTAGTCCTTAAAGATCCTAACCATTAAATTCCTAATGGCAAAGATTTTAGATTTTTAAAGATTTTCTGTATGTGGCTTACATTAACAGTTCTCTGTCTTACCCTTTGGTTTATCTACTGTAGCAAGGGTATTTATAAAGTGTCTGGTTGCAGTAACTGATTACTGCAGACTTCAAGGCATTCATATATTTCCTTATTTGGATGGTCATCTTATATTTGCAGATTTTTTTTGCAATTCTCAAGATTCTCTGACATGTGTTAAGAATAGGGTTACCACCTGTCCCACTTTGCGAGGGACGGTCTCTTTTTGGCCAGTTGTGTCCTGACCAAAAATATTAAAAATGACAAATGTCCTGAGATTGTAGGGCATAATTATGTCCCATATTTCATGTAATAGTTGCATAAAATTGTTATTTCTGTATGTAAAATACTTAAATGTTACAAGAAACAGAATAAGCAACTAAACTGCTACAAGAATAAGCTTTCATTTAGGCAAAAAAGTAAAGTTCTATCTTTTGTACTGACCGTGGGTATGTGTTGGCCTGTAAAATCTGATGTGTGTCCCGAAAATGTCCCACTTTGGCCATTTGAAAAGGTGGCAACCCTAGTTAAGAATCTCCTGCTCAATCTGGGATTTCAACTGAACTTCCAAAAATCATCTCTCATCTATTCACACAGAATATGTTTTTATTTTACTAGGATGTCTTTTGGATAGTTTCCTAGATGCAGCTTTTCTTCCACTGGGAAAAGTAGAACTATACAAAGAAATCTTTCTGAGTTTTTCTGGGCAATGTCTAGCAGCTGCTAAGGAATTTATCAGGAATCTGTGTTTCATGGCTGCTATGGCTTCACATGAGAAAAATACACTGGTACCTCAAGTCAATATAGTCTCAGTATCTACAACACTTATCCTTTCAGATTCCAGTGTTGGGATTTGTGCGGATATTTTGTGGTGGGTGGACCAAAATTTTCTCAAACCATGACTCCCCTTCTCCCTTCTGCCTCCTCTTCAGTTTGTTATAACAGATGCTCCAGTCTTCTTTTTGCAGGCAGTACTGAAAGAGATGAAAGTACGTTTGTAGAGCAAGATGGGCATATAAAAGCTCATCAATGCCAAGGGGATTATGGCAGTAATAATTGCTTATAAAACAGGTAGCTAATCTTTAGGATTTTAACTTTGTGCTTGAAAAACTAATGCTTTTTTCCAGTTGAGCCAGGAAAGAAGGCTGACTTGAGGTCCATGCCTTAGAAAACTGTATTACTCATTGCTTTGACTTTTGTAAGCAGTGTGTCTGAATTACAAGCTCTTATGGTGAGTCGGCCTTACCTTATTTTTCACTAGGACTGGGTTTCTTTGAAAAAAAATCCTTCTTTTATATGCCTAAAGGGGTTTGAGGGTTTACACTGAATTAATCTATTAATCTCATTTTATTCCTTCCAGAACCTAAAAACAAAGGATAAAAAAACCCTTCACACTCTGCATGTTCGCAGGCTACTTTGCTACTACTTCAACAAAAGTAAATCCCTTAGAAAAGCTAGTCTGCTTTTTGTCTGTTTTGAAAGTAAGAAAAATTGACAACCATTGTCAAAGCAGACAGTTTAAATATGGTTGATTCATGCTATTTCTTTTTCCTTCTCTAACCACAACATGCCACTTCCAGGAAGTGATAGGGCCCACTCTACCAGGACTTTGGCTAAATCATTAGCTGTCTGGAAAGGGATGGACTCTAGAAGTATTCCAGAGGCAGCAACGTAGCCCTTTGTACAAACTTTTATACAGCATTAAAGACTGGATTCTTTTTTCTAGGTTCAGAACAAGCTTTGCTAGGACCATTCTCCAGAATCTTGAACTTTTTCCTCCTCCCAATATGTTCCTAACTTAAGGTAATCTACCCAATTAGCTTAGGCTATTTTTTTTTTAATTTCTCCAAGTCTTTTGGGTTTCTAATACCATGACGTCAAAGTATGATTAAAGTTCATGAAATTAGTATTGTTTCACTCTTTGATGTCAGCCACAGATGCTCTTTCCAGCACCCGCAATGTGCCCAGTAATTACTCCTCCTGCAGTTTGTTCGGGGTTACATGAACTGGTAACATATCTAAATACGATTCTAAATTATGTTTATAAGACCCATTGATCCTACTACTATTGAAACTGTCTGGGTATCTTTCTTCCATATGGCTCTAATTTCTGCCTGCAGATCCTAGTATTTTATGACTTTGTGTCTGTCTGTACGCAAGACACTGTAGTCACTGGGTGTGGTGGTTTCAGTGATCAATGCTACTTTTGTCTTTTTTTCTTGGACCACTATATCCAGTTTTCTAGCATCTGTCTTTTGAGCTGTTGATAATGGGTGATCTCATGTGATATAAACTTCATCATTTTCTATGATACTTTGTGACTCATTTTTTCAGTGTTTTTCAGCCACTTCGATACCATAATGTTTGCACAATCTCCAATGAAACAGTCTCACCACATTATTATTCATTTCAGTATACAGTCCCTCTGTCATTACTGCATCACAACCAGAAACAAGGTGTGTGACTGTTTCCAGTTTGGTTGTACAAAACCTACATTTGTCTGTTTCTCCCATATGTTCAATGGACTTTGTAAACCAGTGTGTACATAGCCCACTATCTTGGGCTGCCAATATTAACCTTTCATTTCTTGGTTTGAATTTGCCTCTCCTTAACCATTCCTGTGTTCATTCTTGATCAGCATGAGGCTCTTCCAGAAGTTTTCTATACTTACAACTATATTTATGTTTTTTTCATAGGCATTCCTTAGGCAACTGCAAGAGTGATCTAATGTTGAACATAGTAGAGTTGTGAAATAAACGTACCATAACATAAATGTTCTGATAGATCACTATTGTAGTAGCTGTACCTCCCTCCATCCCCTTCTCTTTGTCTTTGATGTACTGCCATGATGTGGCTATATATACTATTGCATATATAGTTCCACATATTTTATTTTTGCCTGTTTTTTTTCTAGCATATTTCCTTTCATGCTTATAGCCTCCCTTCTTGAGTCAAGAAAGCTCTTAAGCTGTTAGCACCCAAACTTTCTGCTTGAGCCATTAACAGTTATTGCTCATGGGAAATGCCCTGAAACTTTCTAAACTGCCTAGTTGGTCATATCTTTCACAGAATTTAAGCCAATTAGCTTAGGCTACTTCAACAGTTATCTATTAGAACATCTACTATAGTACGTCTACTTGCATAAATGTACATTCTCATCCACTATGTACTTGCAGTGCACCTTATTTGGATAGTGAGTCTGTTATTCATTATACAAAAATTTCCAGTCTCACTAGCTTTTGTCAAGTCTGTTGAAGTTGTTCCATTCCACAGGTCCAAGGTTTCTGCTATTCTCCAGTGTGGATTTCTCCTCTGGTTTGTCTTTTCCTGAATTGCTGATGACAAATGCATCTCTTCCTCTGTGTCATCAGTGATATCACTCCTGTTGCTGGATCCCATCGTACTAGTCCAATCCATTAACTGAGGGCTTATGCCTCTGATCCCTAATTAACCAATATTTTTCTGCCCAGCATTAGTGGTCAGTCTAAGGAGATCATTTTCAGTTTCAGCACCACCTGAGTCTTCCATCTTAGCATTTCTGTGCCTGGCCATTGAATTTGAGACTAATTTTTGTGTCATGCTGTAGTTTTCTAGGTCCAGGGTGGAGGAGTCTAGTTATTTCTTAATGAGATGGTAGTGTAAGGATATTGTCCCTATCTGCCTTGGTTTTAAGTCATATCGCATCTGACTGATTCCATGGCTGTGATGCATGCATTTCTTAATTCTACAGTAAATTTCAGCCTCACCTACACAGACTTAGAGTACAGACACTAGTAAAACTCCAATTTCTAGGTTATAATGTAGTAAGATTTTGTTTTGTTCAGTAGTTGCATGCATGCCATGTGGTAAATGGTTTACATGAATCCCAGCAGTTGTAAGTACAGCTTGAATAGTTTGTAATTCCTCAAGTCAAACGCTGAATTAAAAAAAAAAATCTGTCCCATGAGATAACACAGCTTACCAGTTTGATGATTGGTGTGATGATGCCATATGCAGCTCTGAATCTTTACTAGTTATTTGCAGGGATAATGAACATATTTGTTGAGCTACTCCTTCAAGAATGTTGACAATAAGGCTAAATATATTTATAGGTCTATCATTTTCATCTTCATGCTTTTCCCACCCTTTAAAAGTGGAATGACTTTTACTTGCCTCCAATGTTGTGCCACTACTTCCTTTCATAGAATCTTTTTGATAAATATTGTCACTGTACAATAATAGGAGCTAAATGTCTAATATATACTGGTAGTAAGGTGTCAAAAGAAGAGGATCCATTTGTTGAACTACTGCTAGGAAACTGGTGTGTTGTTCCTTGTATCAGGAATGAGAAATGGTAACTGAGAGAGGATTCTTGATAGGAAAAAAAAGTTTATACTGATGACAAGGTAATTTGTAATGATGGAGAAATTAATTTGTCTTAATAATTTGAAGAATCCATGACTAATTGATCATTTTTTTCTTTTCTGTACATTTGGTCCTTAACATAGTTTAAGAATGTTGGTGGATATTTTAAATTATTTTATAGGAATTTTAGATACAAGAGCAAACACACTAACATAATGAAACAAATATCAACTACAGAAATGTCTACATACATTCTTATTATAAATATCACTAAGATTCACTAAACAGCTAAACAGTATAAATTGACCATAGACCATATATTAATATTTCCTGTATCAATATTTTGCAAGACTTTGTTGTTATTATTTTGTACTGTAATGTGCCCGACATTGCCTGATATATGTCTTTCACATAGTGTGATGATATGAGGTAGTACCATCTGTGCTAGGGAGAGTAGGCAGTGCTTGTGTACCATATGCCAGCATAGCTAGCTGGAGTTTTATAAAGACTTTTATGTTGTTTGACTAGCACACTGATTTGTACAGACACATGTGTTAAAAATGTATTTGTAAAGTTGCTTGTGTTAAAAATGCATCAACAGTGGGTCCTGCTGGACAGAAAAGAGATGTATATGTATGTCAGACAGTATTATTATAACTGATTAAATGTATATGTTTTAACAAAGAATTCTGGAAGGGAAGAGGTTAGTCTCAGTCCAGGTGAAAAAAAAAGAGGTTGAAATTTAAATTGGTTGGTTTATGTCACAGGTCTGGTTGCAGTCAGGGACAAAAATGTCCGTGAAAACTGGGACTAGGTATCTTATTGTATTGTCATTATGGGTGAACTAATTGCTACTCTGGAAGGGTGGAATTTTTTGAAAGGCTCTAGGTGTATATTGTACAAGAGCCAGGTGACCAGATGTGGTGTCATTCTATAATCAGCACTGAAATGATTCTTTAGATATTAGTGAGAGATATGATGGAACTCTCGCAGCAGCAACTCAACACACCTCATCTTGCCTTGCTGTAGTAAGCAGCTCAACACTCATCATCTTGCCTTGCCGTAGTAAGTAACTTAACTAGGGAACAATAATTATTTAGCCAGTCAGGAAAATATAGTGAGATTAAGTTAATAATTGTTTTTTGGCATCTGTATGAATCAATCCAATGGTTATTTTTATATCTCCTGTGATTGAAACTCTGGTGTTTCTTATAACTAAATGTTCAGTATTTTCATGTTTTCTATTTTATTATTTATTATTAAATATTTCTATACCTTTCGTTGTGGCTGGTCTTTTAGAGAATATTTTTTAACACCTTAAGAGTACTTATGCTTATTTTAGTGATGCTGTGACCGCTCCTGAAAGCCTTGCTGTATTGGTCAAACTCTACTATTTGTATTAGTATTAATTTTACTCAGTATAATTGGGTTTCCTTGTAAGACCCTTAGCGTAGCTGACTGGTAGCACTGTAATTACCTTATAGTCGTGGCAGATGGGGCACAGCTGTGCCAGCCTTTCCCAGGTGTGTGTGTGTGTCTGTGTGTGTACGTGTGTGTGTGTGTGTGTGTGTGTGTGTGTGTGTGTGTGTGTGTGTGTGTGTGTGTGTGTGTGTGTGTGTGTGTGTGTGTGTGTGTGTGAAAATCAAATATCCAAGAGTGTGTGTGTCAGATACTTGAAACAGGGACATAGAGCTCCAAAGTGGTCAGTGTGCAGTCTTGTCTGTGGTCTGGAGAGAGAGAAAAAGAGTCCAGCCTCAGGTCTGGAGTATGCTCCCTGTATGCTCTTAAGGAAAGTTGTGCATGGTCCAGAAAGCTGCATTCGAAAATACTATGTGTATCCAGTTTTGTTCCTTGTGGCTGTCCCTCACTGGTGTCAGTGGTGAGGATTGAGGCCCCTTGATTACTTGCCTGGTGTAGGCACAATCACAGTCAGTGTGCCAAAAGAGAAAGTGTGGATGTAATGTGTTGTACTTCTTTATTACTCACATTACATGCAGAATAATGTTCAGGAGGAGGAGTGAGAGCTAATGAAAGGTGAGAACTGAGCAATTTATGTAATGTTGGACTGAATTATAGCTGTTATAAAGAAAGAAAACATATCTGTAATGTATGATGCATGTAAATGAAATAAATGTTAATATTATTAATTTGTTTATTCAGTTTGGTTACTGGTGTAGAGCAGTGATCCAAATGGACCTATTTCAGTCTCAGCCTGGACAAATATAAATGACAATAGAGAAGCAAGTTAACAAGAATAATCATGAATACAAACAAAATGTTGTATGAAGATAGCAATGAATCAATAACAGTAGTAATAATAAAGTATACAGTACAGAGGACAATAGGAATGGATGATTAGAGTAGGAGAAAAGAAGAGAGTGAAACAGTGATGATCCACAAAGTGTAAAAGATAGGATTCATTTGAAGGATGAGAGAAACATGGAGTGCAATGCATAAGGCACTTGTACAATGTGCAAATATATATCAGTTTTCCTTTTCCTTCACAGTCATATGAGTGTCAGTGATATGCTTCTCTAATGTGAAATATTATCATATTATGCATCTGTTTAAAAAGGGGGAAACAACATTTAATTTAACTAAATTTTTGTCACAAAGAAAACTTTTTGAAATTGTTTCAACTCAAAATTCAAACACATGCATAGATACGTGCACATACACACACACACACACACACACACACACACACACACACACACACACGCACACACACATGCACGCGAGTTCCACCAACTTGGTTGAAGTATACTTTCTTCAAATACATGACATTAGAATTAAACTGATCAAATACCATGCATATCTAACAAATGCAGTGGAACTCTGTTTTTTGTACAGAAATGCATAATGCTGGAGAAAGGTGAATATTCTCTTTTCTCTAAAATTATATGATCTTGGAGATGGTATGTTTAAGTCATCTGTGAAAAACTAAGTACATTTGTTTTATTTAGATATTTTGTTCTTCAAAGTATTTTGCATTGGTAATGAATTTTTAATTAAGTTTTATCTGTGAAAAACAAAGTAAATTTGTTTTATTTCGATATTTTGTTCTTCAAAGTATTTTGCATTGGTAATGAATTTTTAATTAAGTTTTCTAAAATTGAGCCCCATAAACCAGTGGATAGATAGATAGATATAGATAGATAGATAGATAGATAGATAGATGGATAGAGAGATAGATATACACATTCTCTGTTGAGATATAGAACTGCCAATGTTTAATCCATGTATATTACAGGATTCAAGAACATGTACCACACAGTTACTGAAGTTAATTTTCCAGCAAGTTAAAAGGTATGCATACTGTTCTACAGCTTATAAAAATATTGCCTCATAACAGAATTACCTGCTTGTATGTACACAATCCTTTTTTGTAATTAATCTAGAGAGTTCAGATAACAGAACAGCTGGGAGTTTCACTGCTATTGAGAGGGCAGTTCAGACTTTGCATTCTTTTAACAAAGTGTTTTGAGATACAGTCAACAAGTGCACGGTGTCTGTCAAGTTACATCTATGACTTTGGTGTATGACAAAGCAATCTAGAGGAAATATACTAGACGCAAGTGTAATGTTTCCTACCAATGTGTAGCAAATATTAATGGCTTTTATTGAGAATCATCTTGTCATAATTTGACCAAAAAACTTCAAAGTATTTCATTACTTAGTGCACAGAGAGTCTACATAGTAATGGAGCCCCATAGCATTGATATAACTGATTAATATTAAAATGGGAATAAACTACAGTGTTTTAAGGAAAACTGAAGCTATTTGTTGGATGTAAGATACATGCTGCAAAGATATACTCTTCTGCATTTTTTATTTGCAGTCTGAAATATGTCATGGTTTATATAATTCTTTGCTCACTGCACAAAAGTAAAGGAAGACATACATTTCTTATGGAATTCATTGGTTCTGATGTGTTATGTAATGGAAAGTGAAAATAAATTATTTCATTTATGCTTGCCAGAAATGACACAAAACTGCATAAATGTTCTTTGGGCATCTACATTTTAGTAATGATCACTTTTTAAAATAATTATTTGACCCCTTGTTACATATACTTTTACATTTAATACAAAGTACAAATATGTGGTGTTTCTCTTTTGTTCTGCTCAGGGTACACTACCCTGAATGTGAGTGACAGTGATAATGTCATTTTCCTTCAAATTACTTTTTAGAATTTGCTTTTAAGTTTTCTTAAACATGGTTTTAAAATATACAAACAAATTGTTGAGCACAGAGAGCATTTACTTGATTATGCTTTGAAAATATAGGTAATTACCCAGGGAATTTTCCAATTTAATTTTTGTAACTCATAATGCTGAATACTCACTTGAATGCAACTCATTGATTTTATAGTGAGCCACGAGATACACAGCAATTATATTATTTTGGAAGTGTCAAGAGCATATCAGCAATGTGTTACTTTTGTTGTGCTGAGTCAACTCTACAGCTTACTTTTAATTTATATCATGTTTTATAGATGGGTATGTGCTTGATAACTTCCCTCAGACTTCAGTCTGTAATAAGTATAGGAAGTATTTAAATCATATGTAATGTTAGTAAAATGTAGGCCACTAACATGCAAAAGGGTGTGACAACATTCTGTTAATGTTTTCATTGCTATCATGTGACCTACATATATGACATAATTGGTAGAGGCATGTTTATGGAAATAAATGTGGTTTTGTACAGTAGTTTGCAACATGCAAATGACAGTGCTCTTGTAGCTGAGAAGATGAAACTTCACATTCTGCATTGTGTTCTGTTTATGTGCATTTAGCAGTGGACACTACGTGTATATAGTACATCAAAACACTGTCAGCTTTGCAGTAAGAGATGATTTGTAGCAAGAATTATGAATTAACCTTAATGTTATACAAAACATGCAATAAAAGATTTGCTTTGCACAAAGGCGTCTACTGAGTGATTTCAAACTAGATTTTAAACCGTGCATTTCTGAAATGCTTTAATTTCTAAATCCCTCATTGTAGAAGAAATTGGTCAATGAAATGACCCACCTTATTACCAGTTGCAGATATAGATTAGTACAACTTTTAAAGACTGAAGGTCAGAGTTTTATTTTAAGTGGCATTGTTTCATTGTGTTGGTTGGTCTTGTACATCCTTAACGTTGCATATCTTTAAAAATCCTTATTCTTTATCTTTACTATAAAAGAAAAAAAACTTACATGCAAGCTAAACAGCATGATTCTATTCAAATTTTAATATAATGAATGCATCACAGAGATTAAAATTCAGTCAGACGGGACAGTTATTATTTATTACTTCTGCTGTAAAATAATAACTCATTCTGTATACCAAAATGATGCATAAAATATTATAAGTTAACAAAATTTTGCAAAACACTTTTTTCTGGAGTTGAATTCGATTAAAACATCTTGAGAAACAGTGCCAAGTTAAGTGTAGCACAGGCTATTGTTAATTATCTCATTTTCTGTATTCACTGAACGGCATTCTTATTATAAAGCATCATATCCTTTAAAAAAGAGAACAGTAATGTGACAGCAATGAGCTTTTACCTTTACATTATGCAAGATGTTTATTAGTTAGTCTTAATATATATATGTATTACATGGAAGGTGAGCAGAATCATCAGCATGCTCTTCATCTATGTCTTTTAATCAATACTGAAATTTCTGTATAATAGCATTACAAATTTGCAACATGATTTTGCATACTAGCCATGAAAAAAATGTTGCACCTAGTGAGCTCAGAATATCAATATTTTATTAGGACAGTACCATTACGGTACTGTTTTTTGCCTATAGCTGATCATTTTTATATTGCCAATTGAATACATTTGGTAGAAATTCAATACAAATACAATGTATTTAACCAGAAAAGGTATGCCAGTTTAAATTTTGCATCAGTTTTTCAAAGTTTAATATATATTGAGTTCAGTACCAGTATTTGTACTTGAAGAATAACAAATACAGATAATGTATGAAATAACTAAAAACTTTATTAAATGGCGTTTCAGTTAAAAACAATCCCAGTTATTAAAAAATAAAAGCCTATTATCTTATTAAGTCCATTTTGCAGCATGGGTTGCTTGAAGAAATACTTCATATAATTCAACTGATTTTATAGCAAAGTGACATAAAAGAATACTATTTTATTTCATTCAGGGGCTCTTCATTCATACTGTCATTTTTCCAGTACTATTGATGGAAAGAAACTGTTGATTGGAATCATATATCTTAGTAAAGAAAATGAAGCACAAATGTAATACTCTTCATTTCATAAGACTGTCAACTCTCAGAGCAGCTGGTCTGGGTTTGAGTATTGCTTTCATATACTGATGGCTGAAGCCATGTTAACAATGCATATTAAACTGTATTTATGCTCCTACCTTACACATATTCATTTTCAAGAATTCAGTGTAGAAACTATCACTCTTAAATTGAAGTGCCTTACTACATAATGGTACAAGATGACATGAATGAGGGATATACATCTAGACAGCAGATAAACAAGAGACATGCAGAATGATTTTTGGGGTATCTTGTTTACCCAGCATGTTAAAAGTCATTTAGATGCTGGCATAAGTCAGCACTGTATTTTCTTATTCTTTCTTTATATATTTTTTTTCAAATGATGAAAGACAGTAGTAGCAGTCACTGGTCAATGTCCTCAATAGGAACCTCATAGTCTCTAATGCTGTTAGGGCTCATAACTGGAACTGCTTTCAGTGACATTTGATATATGTGTTTCCATTTGTTCAATGAAAAAAAAAGCATTTCTTGGCAGCTTCAAAGTTGCAAAATGCTTTTTTTTCAAATATTTTTACAATATAAAAATATCAAACTATCTTTTATTTTATATTTCGACATCCATATTTTCTCTTGGATGTCTGTCACAAGTTGAAACAGAAATTGTGACAACTGAAATATTCTTTTTCCCGTGAGTTTTTGACCTTATTTTATTTTTTTCTTTCTTTTCTTTATTTGTTCCTTCAAGGTCCAGCTCACCTGACGTTAAACAACCAAGGTATGGGTTAATTTATTTACTTTATTTTTTTCTTCCACTTCTCATTATCTTACCCTGTCATACCTGCTCTGTCACTTTTTTTTAATCAGCATTCATGTGTTGTTGTGCTATCACCTCTCTCCACTGCTTCATTTTTTTAGCTGCAGTAGTTCCACTGTTTTAGTTATCATGGCATGTGCCCCGGATATGAAATACCTTTTCTTTTTTGGTAGTGACAGAGATAATATTATCTCTCTAAACTGGCTCCTTCGAGGTATCAAAGATTGCTGTATTGTTTCTTTTGAAGTGGCTTATTTTTGCAGTATTTGAGAGATGGTAAAACCTGCAGGGATTATACATTTCAAATCATTTTGGAACCAAGATACATCAGTAAAAACAATTCTGAAAACAAACACAACTAAATTGCTGTGATTAGGGTTGTTGATGATAGTATTAAAATAAGTGAAATTGTTGAAGTTGTTTTTATTCAGAAGCTAGCAGTCAATATCTTTTACTGGAGTGCGTTTGTACTCTTGTCAATTTGCATACAAAGTACCCTTTTATTGTGCTTTTTTTCATGTATTCAAACTTTATTTCCTTATCTGTACTACATTCATTCTCCAATGAGAAACTTGTCTCATCTGATGCATAGGATGACAAAACAGGATGACTCCTAAATTGAGTTATGAGACTATTGTAAGTAAAAAGCAATGAGACATACCTTGCATAACCTCAACTAGGTCATTTTTCCAAAGGATTAGTATTTAAACTGTCAGTGTTTGTACATCTAAGGCAGCAGTGTATAGTTATAACTTCTTATATTAGTTTTCTTCCCTGCAGATAAAGGATTTCTGGTAACATATGAGGAAATAAACATTTATGTGTTTATGAAGTTTTGTGTGTGTGTGCGTGTGTGCGTGTGCGTGTGTGCGTGTGTGCGTGTGTGTGTGTGTGTGTGTGTGTGTGTGTGTGTGTGTGTATCTGTGTGAAAGCTAGCATTTGCGTTTCTCTGTCTCACTTCGGGGAGTGAAGGACTGAATAAGATTTCTGTCAATATAGTATATTTTTACACCTGTGCAAATCACACTTGAAAAAAACTAAGATGAGAGGTATGTGCCTGCCCTCTGTCTCTCTCCTTGTTGCTCCCACTCAGTTTCACATAAACACACACACACACACACACACACACACACACACACACACACACACACACACACACACCTGCATTACTTTTGCTGTATTTTTAATCTGTGTTAATGAGGGGAAGTAAAGGGGCATGTTCTTGTGAGTGTTGATGCAGTTACTTTTCTCATTTGTCTAATTTATTTTAATTTTCCTTTTATTTACTTAATTTATTACATTCACTAAACTTCCACATATGGTGTATGTAAAAAAGATGGTGGCCATTTTGTTCTCAGTTCATGCTTTAAAGCAAAGTAATGTGCTGCCGTGAAGTCACAGTAAAGATAACTGGCTCTTCTCATACATTGACATCCTGTTAGACAATGTCTGTTCTCCAGTATGGCATCATCTTCAGGTTCTGCCCATTTTTAAGGTTTATTGAAATACCATTATTAGGAGAAAAAAAATCACAGCTTACCCTGGCAAAACTGATTATCTATCTCTAGTGATATCAGTATTTTGTGATAAGAAGCTGGCAATGATAAGATTACGCCTTATACAGGGCATTCTGATGTATTTTATAAATAATGAAACTTTTAAAATACCTAGAAATTTGCCTTTAAAATTAGCAGTGCAGTAACTCATCAGTTAGACAATATCCTTGTAAAGTTCCAGTTTCTAGAATTTGAAGATATAGACGTATGTCTGGTGCACTATACAGGCCAGATCTCTCTATTACTCCAAGGCTAAATTGTAGATCGGATAGATAACAGGATTGTACTTTTCTCTCTTTCTGCCCATTTTCTGTCTTTCTCACCTACTCTCAATTTTTTCATCTTTATCTATTGTTCTGTTTTATGATACTTGCCATTCTAACTAGTAATGCAGACAAGAATGCTGCCAGCTGACTACTGGTATAGCATATTAAGAAGTTAGTAACAACCACAGGCTAATAACCATACAATTGATACTGCCAGTAGCACACAGACTGTAAGAAAACAGTGAAAAGCAAGTAAGGCAAGTATGTATGTATGTATTCACCATTTGCATAAAAAATGTCAATGAGTAAAAAATATGCCTTCAGCAAGATATTTATTTGTACTTCTTACTTTACTCAAACATACAGGAATGTAAACTTGAAACATGATACTGGCATTGATTATATACTAAGTTGGAGATTGCAGTATCTCAAATAATTCCTCTTAAGTGTCAGGTGTGTTAGAGGCCTGTTCTCCATGTCAGGGTATAAGGATTTGAATTTATACTTTTACAGTTACTTTTGTAGTTCACAGTTTTCATTTTAAATCACACTGGTTTTCAGTTTTCCCAGTGTTGAACATTAGATAGCTGAATTTTATTTCATGCGTATATATATAAATAGATATTTATCAGGTACAAATCTCTTTTAATGGTAATCATATCAATGAATTTCATGGCTTTGCTTGAGAAGTGTTTAAAATGATACTGTAAAAATGTGAATACTGGTTATTTCAATACAAGAGTAGGTCTTCATGTATACTCAGAAATATCTGAATATGCATGAAGACCTACTCCTGTATTACTCTTTCTACAGTAAAATGCTGTCATATGCAACTTTCATTTTTTTCCATCCCTCCTCTTCATTCATCGCAATTTAGTAGATTCACTACATGATACACAACCATGTAATGGTTTTGGTTTCACATTAACAGCCTGTGTCAGGATGTAGATATTTTACTCAAAATCTGCCAACTTAGAAAGAGATCAGTGCTAAAGTTCTTATCAGTGTTAAGGAGTGTTTGATCCAAATGAAAATTGTAAAACCGAGGCTGTGTCAGATTCAGTTGGTATGCTAAATGCCAAACAGTCCTATTTTTTCTTGGCAATGTAAAATCAGTAATCACAACTGAAAACTAATACCTGCCAAGCTTTGTTGTAAGTGACATCCATACCACATAATCTTCAATGCACTTGATTTATTCGTAAAAACGAAAGCAAATAAGTATGCCTCATGCTACGCATTTATTGTTAGCAGGAAACTCTGTGGCAAGAATGTTTATATTTATTGTTAACATGGAGCTGTGTAGAACAGAACTCGGCAGCAGATAACACCATCCTTTTTAAAATATTTTAAGCGAACAAGTAAGACTGTGACCAGTGTCCCTAGTCATTTGTGAAATGCAATAGGGATATCGCTGATAGTCACGAAAGAGCATAGCAGAAACAAGATTCATAGAGCCCATTTATGCTAATGTGAAATGACTTAAATATAATGAGATGCAAATAAGAAAATGCACAGCATGACCATCCATATAAAGCAGGGTTTATGGCATCCAAGTTTTCGAGTTTTAACTGTTTTATATGGATGGTCGTGCTGTGCCTTTTGTTACTGGATTTTGAACTTTGTGTTGGTTTATCAGTACGTTCAGCTTTTCTACATCTGTTTCTTAAATATTGTAAAGCACCTATGCTAATAAAGTATTCTTGCACTTCATAGTCCAGTATAGGTGCAGTATGCACATTCCTTGTTAAATGCGGAGCTTCACCTATCATGTCTGAGTTGCACTCCACAAACGTGGCCCCAGCTATCCCTTCAGTAGTTTGTCCAAGTATGTGCAAGTACTTCACTGACACACAAATGAATTATTTTCCCCATCAACCACTTCAGTAAGTTTTCTAAATATAAATAAGTGCTAAAATTACACAAAATAATCACTTCAACAGTTTGTCCAAGTATCCACAAGCACCAAAATTAAACATTTCTCCCACCAGTTCCTTCAGCAGTATGTCCAAGTATGCACAAGCACAAAAATTAAAAATTTCTTCACCAATCCCTTCAGCAGGATGTCCAAGTATGCGCAAGCAACAAAATGAAACACTTCCCTCACCAATTCTTTCAGCAGTATATCCAAGAATGCACAAGTACCAAGATGAAACATTTTCCCACCAATCCCTTCAGCAGTATGTCCAAGCATGCACGAGCCGCAAAATGAAACATTTCCCTTCAGATACCTTTAGCAGTATGTCCAAGTATGCACAAGCACCAAAATGGAACATTTCACCACTGATCCCTTCAGCAGTATGTCCATGTATGCACAAACACTCCACTGCTCCACTGGCTCCAAATGAAACATTTTCCCCAGTGATCCCTTCAGAAGTCTGACCACATTTGCACAAGTATGTCCCTGACACCTAATGTAACATTTCCATCATGACCCCTTTAGTAGTCTGATGATGTGTGCAAAAGCACATTCTTAACACCAAATGAAATGTTTCTTTCAATGACTCCTACAGTAGTATGCCCATGTATACACAAGAACATCCCTGACAACAAATAAAACTTTTCCCCAAAGATTCCCATCAGTAGTGCCCATGTATGCACAAGCAAGTATCTGAAACTGAAATTAAATGTTTTCCATTTCACTCATATCTTCAAATTCTTCTGTTAAGTTGCTGCGTACTTGCTTAAGTTCAGGGTAATTTACACAGTGGGTATGCAAATTATTTCATTATGGATTCATTTCTATGAATCCTACTAATATGCAAATGTGTAATGCCCCTTTTCTGCAAATCAGCTGCCCCTCTAACTCTTATGCCTTAAGCATATAATGTTTTTGTACTAGGGAGGCATGTTTAGTAAAACACCTCCACATTTATTTATTCATCCTGAAAGTTCATGACTTGCTTAGTGACATACAAACACCAAAATGAAACATTTCCCCACTGATCTCTTAGGCAGTATGTCCAGGCATGCACAAGCACCAAAGTGAAACATTTCCCCACTGATCTCTTAGACAGTATGTCCAGGCATGCACAAGCACCAAAGTGAAACATTTCCATACAATCCCTTCAGCAGTATGTCTGACTATGCATAAGCACCAGAATGATAAACTTTTCTCACCAATCCCTTCAGCAGTATGTGCAAGTATTTACAAGCACTAAAATGAAACATTTCTCCACTGATCTTTTCAGCAGTATGTCCAGGTGTGTACAAGCACTAAAATGAAACATTTCTCCACCGATCCTTTCAGCAGTATGTCCAGGTATGTACAAGCACTAAATTAAACATTTCTCCACCAGTCCCTTCATTAATATTTCCAAATATGCATAAGCAGCAAAATGGAGTACTTCCCCAAATGATTCCTTCAGCGGTATGTTCAAGTATGCACAAGCACTTCACTAACTCCAAATGAAACATTCTCCCCCAGTGATCCCTTCAGTAGTCAGATCCTGTATGCACAAACATGTCCCTAGCACCAAATTAAACATTTCTTCCAATGACTCCTTCAGTAGGCTACCCATGAGTGCACAGGCACATCCTTAACACCAACTGAAATGCTTCTCTCAATGACCCCTTCAGTAGTATGCCCACGTATGCTCAAGCACATCCCTGACACCGAATGAAACATTCCCCCATTGATCCCATCAGTAGTCTGCCCATGTAGGCACAAGCACTTCACTGACTCCAAGTTTAATATTTCCCCCTATGACCCCATCAGTAGTCTGCCCATGTATGCACAAGCATGCCCCAACACCAAAATGAAATGTTTTCTCTTCCCCTCACATATTCATATTATTCTTTTAAGTTGCTGCTTACTTGCATACGTTCAGACCCATTTACACATTTCCTTTTTTTACTCAAATGAATTTTATTTTGATGAAATAACACAATAATTTAATAAATTCATAACATTCAATAACTATTTACAGTATTTACATTCAGCCTGACAAAAAGGATTCAGATAAAAACATCTGTAGTTAAATAATAAGCTAATATATTAACTATGATAGTTAAGAAGAGTTTGGTTCCATCTGTAGGGTATCAATCAAATTCAAAACATTCCTCCACAGACTATTAACCAATGGCTTATGAAAAGTTCTTAACTCTTTAGTTATTTTCTCCATTAGTATGCATTTTGTCAGTGATGATAGGAATTCCTCCATTGTGGGTGCTACATTAGAGTTCTATCTTTTAGTTATACATTTTCTGGCTATTGCTAACATTGTCCACAACAAATACATGTCATCTTACTATTAACAACATTCAACAAAATTAAAACCTTTGTCAAAACAAATATATCAGTATAGATATCTTGAAGAAATTTGTTAATCTCATTCTAATATGGTTTAATATTAGTACAGTTATAAAAATATGAGACCAGTCAGCATTAGAGGACAGATGACATCTCCAATATAACTTGCTGTTTGAAGGATTCATTTTTGAGAGTTTCTCAGGTGCCAAAAAGGATCTGTGTAGAAATTTCCAATGAAAAATCCTCCAGAATTATGAATAAGAAGTTAGTTTAACTGAAAATAAAATGTTTGTTTTATCTTCCATTGATAATGATACTTGAAACCTTTTAGTTAGATATTGCCAGTAAGAATCTTTAGGAGCTGTCTTATAGACAATTAAAGTGTTATATAGATATGATAATTCATTCTTAACATTGATATTATTATATAGAATTCCAAAAATCCAGTTTATGATTTTTGGTACAGTTTTGAAGAATTAGTTATGTATTATTCTACACAGATCCTTAGTGTATGCTGTGGCACTTTGAAGAACCAACCAGCCACTAGGGGATAGGCCATAAATTGACAATATACTTTGTGTGTTCAAAGCTTGTTGGTTTTCAATACATTGCAACCAACAAAATAGGTTATTATTTTCCTATAAACCAAAAATCTCTCTATGTGTTTTATCAGGGAAATCCCTTGTAATAGTAAATTGTATTAAAAATGTACGCTCTCAGAACCTATTACATCAGGTTCCTCTGTCTTTGACCCTTCAGCTCCGGGGATTCAACCTGTTTCCTCTCAGCCATTTACTCTATCTTCGATGGCTTAGTCTGCAGCCGAGGGTTCTGGGAGCCGACGCTCTCATGTCCTCTCTGAGGGGGACAGTCATTCTGGGTTCTCGTTAGAACCGACCCTCCCTCTCGAAGCCTCAGCCCGACTCATCTTGGCTCCCACTTCTGCTTCAGAGTCTGTCCCTCTTGCTAGGAGTCAACCATCTGCCCCCTCGGAGCAGAGGTCTTCTTCAGAGCGGTGGGGGGGAGGCTTTCAAAGCTATAGAGGAGGCTTTATCCTCTGCCAAAGCCATTTCTTTGGAACCTGTGTCCCACCAGAAACCGGTAGCAACCTCTTCCCCCCTGCCACCCTCACAGCATAGGGAAACAGAGGCCCAAGTAGCCCCCATTGGAGGTGCCCCCTCTTCCAAGACCTCCCCAGATTATCCTACTGGTGTGCTCCCTTGGAAGAGGCTATGTACAAGGAAACATGTCAACTCCCCTGAGTCTGTCACATCAGACACTGATTTAGAGGCATCAGAAGGGTCCCCTAGATCCCCCTCTGAGGATGTCTCTTTTTCTGACATCCTAGAAATCCTTAGACAGAGGGGTGATTGGAAGACCTCTAACCCTACTGAGGATGAATCAGTGTATCTTGAGGCCTTTGGCTCCCAACCTTCCACTTCCTGGGTGACACTGCCTTATGACCAACTTTTGGGGGTCATATCGCGGAAAGCATGGACCTCTCCAGATTCAGTGGAAGCCGTCGCGAGGAGGCCAAACAAATTTATGACAGCACCTGAGGACAAGTCTTTCCTTAGTAAGAGAGTTCCAGTTGATGCTATGGCTTTCTCTGATCGTCCCTTCTATCGAACCTGAGGGGTTGCCCGACTGTCCATCTCTGGAGGCAGTTGGGGGTCGTATATCGCTATACCCAAGCACCTGGCTAATTATCACTCAAGTTCGTTGGGTACACATAGTAATATCCAGATGTTACCTGATTCCCTTTATTTCCAAACCCTCAACAAAACCGTCTCTTCCAGACGTATCACCCATCCAACTAGACCGTGCAACATCAGAGGTCATCTCATTGCTGCAAAAAAGAATCATCCAAGAAGACCCCACAGAGCAAGTAGGATCTGGAACTTACTCTCGATTCTTTTTAGTTCCAAAAAGGACAGGGGACTGGAGATCAATTCTAGATCTCAACAGGCTCAAAAAGCATGTAAGAAAATGAAAGTTCCAAATGGTCACTCTGCAGTTGATATTGCCCTTTATCAGGAAAGACAACTGGATGTGCTCAATCGATGTCCAGGATGCGTACTACCACATCAAAATGGACAGGCACTCCAGGAGACACTTACGCTTCCGGCTGGGAGCCAGTCATTTTCAGTTAAGAATACTGCCCTTTGGCCTCACTGCAGCCCTCAGAGTGTTTACCAAATGCATGGCAGTGGTAATGAGATGTCAAGGATACCAGGTGTTTCCATACCTAGATGACTGGCTCCTGACTGCTACCACCAAGCATCAACTCATAAGGACCAGGGCCGAGACTCTATCCTCGTGGGACAGTTTAGGCATCACTGTCAACTTGCAAAAGTCAGTCTTATCTCCCTCGCAGCATATTGTATATCTAGGCTCAGAAATAGACACAACCACCATGTCAGTAAAGCTAACACAGGAAACAGTGGAATCTCTACGCAGTCATGTTAGATCCTTAATAAAAAAACAAAGAGTCCAGACCAGAGTAGTCCTTCAAGTCCTAGGGACTATGGCTTTGACTATCTTATTAGTTTATCTTGCTCACCTACATATGAGGATTCTCCACTGGATGATATTTGCGCAATGGTTGATGTAAGACCTTCCATTGTCTCACCAGATATTAATAACAAATGCATGCAGAAAGGATCTGACATGGTGGTTACACATGAAACAATTTATCCTAGGTCGCCCACTTGTTCCTCCCCAAGAGAAAGCAGTTTTGACCACGGACGCTTCCCAGATAGGGTGGTGGGGCATTATCTGGGAATGACAGTCCAAGGTACTTGGCAGAACCATGAGAACCACTTACACATCAATGTTCTGGTGATGAGAGCGGTGCTATGTGTTGCAAGCACTTCACAGCTCCCTTCCCACTGGGACGATTGTGATTCAATCAGACAACACGTCTGTCGTGTGGTACATAAACACACAGGGGGGAACCAAGTCTTACCCGCTTTGCTGAGAGAGCTTAAGAGTTTGGAAATGGGTGATGGATACTCAATGCTTCCTGATAGCAACGCATATCCTGGGGAAATCCAACGTAATAGCGGACAAATTCAGCTGAGCAATTCTGATGCCTCACGAGTGGTCCCTGAATCCAATGGTTGCAAAAGAGATCTTTCATAGATGGTGCCAGCCTTGCTGCAATCTATTTGCCACTCACATGAACACCAAATGTAGCAGCTACTTTGCCCTTTTTCCCCATCCGGGGATGTCACCCAAGGATGCTCTAGTTCATGATTGGCCCCCGGGACTTCTTTATGCCTTTCCTCCTTTTTCACTCATTCCCAAAGTAATACAGAAAGCAAGACAGCTGAGGAGTTCCTTGATCCTCATTGCTCCTTACTGGCCTCAACAAGTTTGGTTTCCTTTCCTGTGGCCCTACCTCTTGGAGGAACCATGGACTCTGGATCCATCTCCAGATCTCCTGATTCATCAGTCAGGACAGTTCCATCCCTTCCATCCACACCCTCAAATTGACAGCATGGCTGCTACAATTCCACAAATAGCCATGTATATTCCCTTATCCCCAGTGGTCAAACACATCTTAATTTCATCCCATAAACCTTCCCTCAGAAACTATATTCTAGCAAATGGAAAAGGTTTTCTCTTTGGGCTATGAATCGGGGCTTAGATCCATATACGGCTCCTTTAGAATCCATTTTATCCTTCCTGACAACAATTTTTCATAAAGAAGCGGCAGCTGCTACAGTTAAGAGTTCAATTAGCTGCCATTTCCAATTTCCATTTTGGTTTCATGGGAAATCCAATCATGCAGTACTTCCTGGGTAAAACTTTCTTAAAAAGAGTTCTTCTTCTTAGGCCCCCAATAAAACAACCATTAGAACCCTGGGACTTAAACTTAGTCCTTTCATCTTTGATGTCTGCACCCTTTGAGCCATCCTCATCATCAGATTTAAAGTTGTTATCATGGAAAACCTTATTTTTGGTAGCCATAACATTTGCAAGGAGAGTTTCAGAACTACAAGCTCTAACTATTCGACCTCCTTACATTATTTTTCACAAGGATAGAGTCTCTCTCAGGACAAACCCTTCTTTTCTTCCTAAAGTATGCTCAGAGCCCAATCTGAATACTACCATTGAGCTGCGTTTTTTCCAAACCACTCTAATAAATCAGAGTATACACCACACCATCTAGATGTCCACAGGATACTCAGGTTTTATTTGCACAGGACTAAAGAATTTTGGAAATCTGATCAGATTTTTGTTTCCTTTTCTGACAAAAGGAAAGGCTTGCCTGTTTCTAAAATTGCTCTTTCGAAATGGCTTTCAGATTGCATATCCTTTGCTTATCAACAAGCTGGTAGACAATTACCTGTTAAAGCTAAAGGTCAGCCTACTAGGGCTATAGCTACTTCATGTGCTTTTAGATCTAGGCTCCCAATTTATACTATTTGTGCAGCAGCTACTTGGGCAAGACCACATACATTTGTCACTCATTACAAATTGGATTTGGCCTCCCGCGACAGGTCATCCTTTTGTTTCACTGTGCTGACGAGTCTCTTCGCTGTCCCAGCTAACAAAAATTACGGTGAGATAGGACTACATACCATAAAGAAGTTATGTACTTACCATAACATTCCATGTTTGTAGTCCAGCTCGCCTATATTCTTGCGTCCATCCCTCAAACCCCCTTCCTGTTTCTGTGAGATCTGGTGGACGTTTTTTTGGTGTTGCCTGACAATGTTCTTTTATTGTCCACGTGGTATGGATTATATTTTTAATCCTTTGCTGTATTTATACAGTTTCTTTCTTATTCTTACCTGATAGGTATTCATTGCTTTCTTGCAAACTAGATCTGGGGAATTGCCATGAGGCACCATGGGATAGGGGCTAGCCTCGAGCCAGTAAAAACACTCGAGCTTTAGTATCGGCCGAGTCGGCTCCAAACCCATCCAGCAAGAATATAGGCAAGATGGACTACAAACATGGAACGTTATGGTAAATACATAACTTCTTTTTACCAAAGGAGGGGACTACTGTCGCCCCTATTGCTACCCCCTTCTTTTGTTTGTAAAACTTAGTGCTAAAAATAAAATAATTATTTACTAACATTATATCCATTAAAGTTCTATATAGATATACTTGATGTGTGTCGTAGTGTGCATATTTTTGTAAAAAATTACTTACAAATTCTAACACTTCTACAGGAATCAACGTATAAAGGGAAACAATATCCACTGTAATCACAGTAAAGGAAGGAGTATTGTTAGAAATTTCTGTCCTCACATTAAATTCTCTAATTTGATTAGGGAAATCCCATGAGTCACTAATATGCGATTCCAGTTTCTTAACCAGTGTGTTGAAAACATAATCAAGGAACAGAGAAATGTTCTCTGTACTACATCTAGGTGCAAAAACTATTGGTCTAAAAGGGAGATTCTGAAAGTTTATATGTAATTTAGGGATACAAACAGTACACCTATTTTTGGTTCGTCAGTATGTAAAATATTGAACAATTCCGGATTAATACCAGCATTCATAAATAACTCATATAAGCTGTCATATACATTCCTATGACTTTTCAACACATCACATTTCCTAACCTCTGTGGGGTCTATATTAGAAACCTGAAAAGGCTAAATGCCGAATGTATGTACATTGACATATAAAGGTCGATGTACATACAAAGCGAAACACATAAACGGCAATAATCAAAATGCCAAACGTGTTTCGTAATCAAAACGCGTCAAACAGGTAAGCAAAATAAAAAAATAAACATAATTTTAATAAGCTTTTTATTCTTACAGCATTGCCTTATTTCTTCTTCACAACTTCTTCAAAATCCTTGATAGTATGATGCAGAATTGGGTTATAACTGGAAGGTTTACAGAACTTAATCTTAGAACTAATGCCATTCAAAATAAAACTTAAATTCAGCTTCCTAACATACTTTTTAAAGTCAACAATAGTTCTAGTTTCGTTAGCACATTGACTGGGAACAAAGTTCAACCCTAAGTTTAAAATTTTGTAATGAACATCTTGCAAACAAACATTAGGCAAATTATAAACATTTCCAAAAGTCTTTATAATTATTATTTTTTTTATGTTTTTTCTCAGCACTTCCTGTTGCGGCTTTTCCCCTCGACTCCTGGTGTTGTAACTCTGGCTCCTCTGCCTCCAAAAATGACTGTTAGCTGAACAAATGGTCATTCTATTAAATTCTTGTATAGAACCAGCATTATTGTTAACCAAACCTGGCAAGTCTTTAAACTCTTGAGCATTAGTACACTCAGAAGTTCCTGGGCATCCATTACTCTCTGCATGAACTCTTGTCACATGACACTGCAGCCTCATTTATGCTTTCACTGGTTCTTAAATTTAAAGAGACAATCTGATCACCACCTAATGTGTTAGAACTGTGCACACTATGCCCTTTAGAAGTCTGTGCAGTACAGAAGGTATTATTTCTATGATAACTTTTCTGATAGGTATTCTTGTTATTATTCTAAAGTCTTTTCTCCTGATCTAACAGGAAAGTGTTGCCAGACTCATAAGCTGCCACATCCCTTTGACTTTTCTTCTGTGTACGAAACACAGCTGCCTTCTCGAACTTGGCTACATTGTTAAAGACAGTATGATATTCATGCTGTAAATCACTACAATGTTGCAATTGCGCTCTAATAGTAGTATCCAAGTCAGTAAGACTTTTCTTTAGACTGTCAATAATGGAAACATTGTTTATTATAAGCAAGGTTAAAAATTATTTTCCAGCTTTACTGAAAAAGGAAACCAACTCATGATAGAAATGAGTGTCCTTGCTTACACCATTGGGAAATTTATAAAATCTCAAACCCTTCAGTGTGATGTTTAGAATTAGACAATGTTCAAAGTACTTGTTCTCAATAACTGAACTACAAAAGTGCTTTAAACGCTTTTCCATTTCATCAAACAGTTCAAGTAAATTACCTCTGTTGATGTGGTTCCCCTGTCTATTCCCACCAATTTGAAATGGGTTATGATTGTCATTTAAAAAGAAAGTAACATCTTTGAAAACTTTATTTCTTATGGAATTTTGACCCATAACAGTTTGAATAACAGTTTCTTCACCATCATTGGAGTCATCCAAAAATTCATAACTGAAACATTGATCCATTTTATTCAGTCTAGTCATAACATTTGCCAGGGTGTTTTGTAACTCTTTCACTGCAGAAGTCAATTTGTTTAAAGAATTGTCATGCATATTAGGTGTTAAATGTATTGTCATGCCCATCAACTCATCATTAGAAGCACCTGCCATGGTTTATTCGGCAAATAAAACCACCAAAAATCTAAAACTGAAACAATCAAGAACCAGAGAGAAGCAACCAAACAGCAAAAGTACACTGGTGGAAACAGGTGCACGGCACAATTCTAGGAATCGAAGGAGAAGCCGCAACAGGAAGCACTGAGAGAAAACATAAAAAAAATAAGTGCAAAGACTTTTGGAAATGTTTATAATTTGTTTAATGTTTTTTGCAGATATTCATTACAAAATTTCAAACTTAGGCTTGAACTTTGCTCCTAGCCAACATGCTAATGAAACTAGAACTATTGTTGACTTTAAAAAGTATGTTAGGAACCTAAATTTAAGTTTTATTTTGAATGGAATTAGTTCTAAGATTGAGTTCTGTAAACCTTCCAGTTATAACTCAATTCTACATCATACTGTCAAGGATTTTGAAAAAAGTTGTGAAGAAAAAATAAGGCAATGCTGTAAGAATAAATCTAAAAATATGTTTATTAATTTAAGTCAGAGTGAAATTAGAGCTTTAAATGAATTAAAAAGTTTCAAACATCTTAGATATATGAAGGCAGACAATGGGGGATTGTCATAATGACACAAGAGAGTTATGTTAATGCAACTGAACAAATGCTCAGCAATGAATTAGAATACACAGAGGTTAGAAAATGTGATGTGTTGAAAAGTCATAGGAATGTATATGACAACTTATATGAGTTATTAATGAATGCTGCCATTAATCTGGAATTGTCTGGCATTGAAGATCTGAGGATAGACAGAGCGAAACCATATTTCTCAGATGGTGCTGCTGAGATATACGCAGGAGAGGCCAGTGATGGCTTGGATAGCCAAGAGGGCGGTTCTAATAGGGACAATGGAATTGCATTTCCCATTTTCTACACCAGGGATGTAGGTACACTTAAAGACATTTTCTCTAAGCATTGGCATGTTTTATCAGTTGACCCGACCATTAAGAGCCTTACAGGTACTCGACCTAGATTCGTTTACCGGAACAAAAAGAATTTAAAGAGTTTGCTCTGCTACCCAAGGGTCCACAATGATCCACCTGCTTTGTTGGGTCCCTACATGACCACATGCGACAAATGTAATTTTTGCTCATATATAGAAACCGACCCTGTCTTCCAATATCCATATGGTTCGGGCATTTACTACATCAGGACGAGGGGCAATTGTATGTCCAGAGACGTAGTCTATCTAGCCTGCTGCACAGTCTGTCCAGCCTACTATGTAGGCAAGACCAATAGGACACTGAGGGATAGGATTCGTGAGCATGTATACCACACAAGGAGAGGTACTACACATAATGCACTATCCAAACATACTAATGACAAAGGTCAAGAGCATCGTTTTAAGTTCAGGATCTTGGAACAGATCTCAAGGACATATAGGAGAGGGGACATCAACAATTATACAGAGACCAGGGAAATCCATTGGATTATTAAGTTTAGGGCAGACATCACCCCAGGTCTCAATGGAAGGGTTCCCCTGCGACCTTTGCTGAAATCAAGAAGGTTATTGTCCAAAAGATGTTAAGAGGCTATGAAGAGTTTTTTACTTTGTGGCCAGTAGGGTCTTTTTGAACCTTTATATGCATAGATGCTCTGTTAATGCTTTGATAGTTGTGTTATTATCCCCCCCCCCCATTTGTCACACATACTTTTGATTCATTTATTTTAATAATGGATATGAATATGAATGGTTTTGTCTTGAAATGCCGTCCTGTTTTATAATGATGTATAGGCATTTTATATATGACTTTTTACTTGATATTTTTAATGAGCTATGTGCCTTTAAATAATGGACAGGATTTTGGCGCCATTTTGGCTTTTTAAACTGATGCTTATAGATAGTTTAGTTGTATAGGTCTGAAGAAGCTTATGCGAAAGCGCTCACCTCCTTTTATTAATAAACCTGCTTTTTACATACTTCGCCTGCACTTGGATTATTTACATCATTGGCTATTGGATTTAGGAGCTACTTGTGATTTAAATGAGACTGCAATCCTCCATTGTTTTGCTCAGCGGTGTTTGTTTTTAACTTATATGAGTTATTAATGAATGCTGCCATTAATCTGGAATTGTTAAATTTTTTGCATATTGATGAACCAAAAATAGGTGTACTGTTGGGTCTACTTTGTTTACACGAAAGCTTAAAACATCGAATGCATATGTATCGAACCATACGCATCGAAAGTGCGAACCATCGAAAACTGTAAACGTAAATCTCTGCAGGTGGAGATTTCTGTTTACTTCAATGCAGTGCGATCTCAGAGTTGGTATATTTAAGTAGCGAGAGGTGTGAGGGGCTTGCCCCCCTGCCTACAGCTGTTACATGTCATGTTTGTTGTGTAGTTCCATTTGTATTGTGTTTCGATGGTTTTTCGGTTCGATGCATATGGCTCGATGCATATGCATTCGCTGTTTTATGCTTTCATGTAAATAAAGTCAACCCGTACTGTTTGGTATCCCTAAATTACATAAAACCTTTCAGAATCCCCCCTTTAGACTGATTGTTTCTGTGACTAGATGTAGAACAGAGAATATTTCTCTGTTTCTATGTTTCCAACCCATTGGTTAAGCAACTGGAATTGCATATCAGTGACTCATGGGATTTCCATAATCAAATTTGAGAATTTCATGTGAGGACAGAGATTTCTGACAATACTCCCTGTCCCGGTCCCCTTCATTAAAAACACATTACACCAAATGACATTTGATGACCTTTATTAAACTTTCATAAACATAAATATAGTATCCAATATTTATTAATTACCACTGACAACACCATATAGGTGATTGAATTCCAACATCCACATTCATGTAATATTAATCAGGACAGTGTGACCTTGCTCCTCCTGACCCAGTAAGCAGCGTCCCTACCTCCAACTCACTTGCTTATGAAGCAGCATCGCATTACTCACTTCATTTACCATTTATTGAATTGCACCTCCACTTATTTTACTTATGAAGCAGCATCCCACTACTCACTTCATTTACCATTTATTGAATTGCATATCCCACTTATTTTACTTATGAAGCAGCGTCCCACTACTCACTTCCTTTATCACTTATTGAATTAACATCCAACCAAATAAGCAGCATCCTTACCCTGCTTGCTTATTTATCTAGCCACCTTCAATACTCACTTCCTTTCCCAATTCATTGGAATAACCATCCCAAACCACAGGGAGAACAGAAGAGGGCACACCTCTCCCTCTTCTCAACCCACCAGCCGAACAAGGCTGTTCCCCCTCTCTCCAATAACTTTTCAGCAACCTAACCACCATTAATACCTTAGGCCAACATCATTCAGTGTATCCCATCCCCACTGACTAAAAAGGATCCATATCATCACCTCCCAAAGCCCTCTCACATAACATAATAGCCAGTTACCCAAACAACTAAAACAAGCCACTGAGCCATTTCTTAAAGCCAGTGTAACAAACATACTTCTTAACCCAGTATAACCACTACACATGAACTAAATAATCCATATCTCACCACCATCTGAACCGCAAAGATTTAAAAGACATTCAGTTGTGTTAACCTTCCAACTCTAACTCCCCAATTATTCCCAAATCTCAACCTTACAAATGTTCCATACAGGCTGTAAAGCTCGCAAATCCACCTGCGACCAGGCAATCTTAACTGCACACAGCCAAGCTTAACTGCAACCTCGTGTAGCCTCCCCATAGACATAAGAATGGCCAAAGATTTTTTTTTTAACTATATAAATGAATTCTCCCCTTACCATATCCAAAGGCCCACCAATGCTCCCATATAAGTGAAAATCCCCTCTCCCAAAATGAACATATCAAAATCTGTACATATGCATACAAACTGGTTACGCTTCCAATTATTATAAGTAGGCCGTAATTCAACCTCATCATTCCCCCGAAGTATAACGCCAGACAGATGTACTACCTGCATCTATAGCCCACATCACATGCTCTCTAGCTCTCATATCCACCACTGTGCCTACCAACACCGTTCCCCTAAACAACTCAGTCATGTATCATCCTGACATGGCCACACTGCTTCCCCTACACTAAGCATATCTTAGTGCTGTTCTTCCTGTAACCCCACTTTCCCAGATTAAGTTTCAAAATATACCACCCAGTACATACCACTCACCTTCTTAGCCCAAGATGTCTGGAGAAAACCATAAACACAAGAGGGGCCAGGCCCCAATTTGGACAGTTTCGAATACTACTGTCACAAGTTTACAAAGACACAAAAAGGCTTGCAGAAGCATGAATTACCAAAGGGAATTCTACAACTCCAGACCTTAAAGATTTAACCCCAGTTGTCAGAAAACCTAAATTTTGTGAAACATGGTCCAAAATCTAAGGCCAAAATGTGGACTTCATGAGAAAATTGTACAGTAGAAGTATGCTGTGTTCCCTGATTCCCTCAAGAAGTAGTTCCTGAAAACTCACCTATGATATGCAGCAACAAGTACTCCGGCAACCGTCATACCGGAAAGATAACACTACCACCATACTACAATCCTGATTAATGCATTGACTGCTTGAACTCCAAAACACCTGAATAAACACCCCAAAATGTACTACTTCCCATTGATGATCCTGGCTAGAACCCTAACCCCTACACTCAAAACTAACCTTAACCCCCCACATGTTACCTATGCAGCTAGTAAGGAATTAAAGCATAGCCAACTTCTGATGAACTTCCAAAACATGCCTTGCGTGAGCCTTCTAGCTCTCAAATAAGTAGGATTACCTGTGACCTCAATGTGCTCCAGTCCAGCCACCAGCACTTCCATCCAAGGAGCAGCCATTTCCTTGCAACTCCACTAATCATTACTCACTCTGCACACTGCCTTTTGTGGCTTAATTGTGTGCCACTCCAGTGACCATACATCCACTGCAATAGCCTCCATCACCTTTCGGATCTGCTTCATTCTGTCCATCAACCGGAGTCCAGTCCATGCCTTTCCACCTACAAAAGAAAGAAGACAGTATAAGTTCATGGCCAACACTTAACCAATGCTTCTGAAAGACTACATTAAGCTCTGTCAGGGACCTGCCCTATTGATCAACTGCCCTACTGCTAACATTGCCTATAACCCCTATCATGACTAGCACGGAATATTTCCGAACCTGCTTCCTTCAGGTCATTGACCTATGCCTATGTTGTACTTCTCACCTTAGCAAATACACAGCAAATTTGCCCCACACATCTGCCATCTGAATGTGTCAAAGGAATGACAAAGAGGAATTCTTTAGTCCGGCTACAAGGCAATCTCAGACCCTGCTCTAGCAGAGATGCTCTGTATCCATAAGTCTAACGCCTTGCATAGTACCCGAAAGCTTAAGTCTCATATATGACATTAACCACCTGCTGGGGAGACAGATTTATCTCCCAGAGACTGTCCCATGTACATTGTTGCCCTTTTCAAATGCAACCTTGATGAGTGGATGGGTAAACCCATGTTTGTCGCAGGGCATCTTAGCTTAATTGCAACCAATCCCAGCAGGGATAGATAATTGTGACAAACCACCCATCTTCCCAAACCCTATGGGTAACATCCCCCTCCCCTGCATCACCCTACCATAGCATATTGAATAACAAATTTGGGAGAAAGAGCTAGGGCTGGCTTCAACTCCCCCCACAACCCTGCTTTAGTTTACAAGAGCAATCCAAGACTGAATAAAATAATGACTCAACAGGCCATGTGGTTCCCCCACTGCCAAAATCCAGTACATCAGTAATCCAGAACACCTACAGTCAGTGCCACAATATTATTAATTGTAACAGTTAAAATAAATAATCCTTATGAATCAACTTTCTCTATATTTGAATGCACAATAGCATTTGGGAAGAAATAATAACATTATAAAACATAAAGGTACAAAATAAACGTTCCAACTTCAAAGCACAAAAACTCCAAAACCAGGCAAATGACTATAGACAGCTGCAAAAAACGACTCACACTCTTCAAAATACTTTTTAAGCGATTTCATCCACCTTTATTTACGTGAACTTCTTCAGAAATGTTGAAAATGACAAAACAAGTTGTATAATACAATTATCACAGGAAATGATGTCACTAATTAGAGAATTGAAACATAAATTACTACATATTCAACCACCCCTTGTATACTTAATGTGTCATAAAAAACACTTTCCATCAAATTTGTAAAATCCTTAAAAATATATGTTAAATGTATAAATTAACACTAAGATCATCCGTCATATATAAAACTATCTATACATTAAAAACATTTTAAATTTATAACTTCATTATAAAACATTGAACAATACATTTCCAAACCCCCCACCCCCACCCCTCTTGTCACATAAAATGGCCAATCTGATGAACCTCACGTGAAAGCCCTGCTCGAATAAGTGCACTAAATTCAAGGCTTGTTATGAAATATCATACAACTTCTCAATATTTCTGTCCACTTTTTTTATTTATTTTTTACAATGTGTTGCATGTAGCCCCTACTGATAAATGAATATGTGAATGACTGCAAACATATTTGTAATTATCCACCAGCATGACAGTTGACCCAAGCTTCCCAAAACCCCTCAATCCCCGTAATGGCCAACAGCAAACCAAGCATGCTCCATCTGAAAACCCATGAAAATCACTCCCATCAAATGACAAATTTCCTGATGATGGAGGCCATCGACTGCCAAAAGAGAAATCTGCCACACATGCGCACTCTTTCGCCATTATACCAAGGGTGCCCCAGCCTGTAAAATACCACAGCCGAGCTGGAACTCATATCTTATATGAAGCACTAGCAGTACTAATAGTATTTAGAGGTAGATATATATACCATTTTATGGTACTCACCAATGAGACAGAATTCTCATCATATGCCACTGATACCAGCATATCAACCTGTAAAGCAATACCTGCTATCATGTGCACCCACCAAGCTTGCAAAAAAAAAAAAAAAAACAGTAACTGACGCTCCGAATTACATATAGGTCAGATCTCCACCTGCATTTCAGACCAAGACGGGCACCAAATTACCCTCCACAATCACACTCAACATCCCTTTACTGTTAGTAATGATCAACCCAAGCTTGGAACCCACCAAATTCACAGTCAGCATTTGCAGAGCCCTATACTTCATAACCTCTTACCACAAGAAATCTGTACCAAGGCTCACAACTCAAAACACAGCAAATATTGCCCCCAGAAACTTAGTACATTAATAGAATAGTAGGCATTTCCACTATCTATCTGAAGGAGCATGATTGAAGCTGTTTGAATGTATTTTGGTTTGTGTGCATATGTGTGTGTGTGTATGTTCATAGGTTAGTACTAGGCTAACTGCCCTTGCAAGCCATTTTAAGCCTAGCCAGTTATCTCCTGTGAGATTCAAACCCTGTACCTTGAGTTTGTAAGGCAAACACTTTAACCATTGGGCCACCCTCCCAACTTCTACAAGAGAAATGAAATCACAGATAGATTATAGATTAGTACTAAACTAGCTGCCTTTCTGGGCCATTTTTAAGCCTAGCCAATTACCCCATGTGAGAATCAAACCCTGCATCTTTGGTTTATAAGGCAAATACCTTAACTGTGTGTGTGTGTGTGTGTGTGTGTGTGTGTGTGTGTGTGTGTGTGTGTGTGTGTGTGTGTGTGTGTGTGTGTGTGTGTGTGTGTGTGTGTGTGTGTGTGTGTGTGTGTGTGTGTGTGTGTGTGTGTGTGTGTGTGTGTGTGTGTGTGTGTGTGTGTGTGTGTAAGTGGTTCCTTTGCTAATGGAATGCATGGGTTGCCAGGTAAAACTCTACTGCCATCAGGTCTGACAGTGCTATCGCAAGAAAAAGAATCTTTCATTTTGTCAGATCTCTAAGATGGCAAACAATTGATGCAAAACAGAATGCATCTCACTGCAGCCATAGCTAAAATTTACTCACAATTGTATCAATTGACTTACCTGCAGCAGGCAATTTATGCTAGCACTAAGGATCTTTCTGAATCTTAAGGAATATCTTAAGGCCACAAAAGTTCCTCACCAAAAGGATAAAGGGTCTCAAACATCTGTCCTATGCTGCCCGACTGAAAGAACTCCAGCTCTATTCAGTCGCTTACCGCTTGCTCAGAGGTGACCTTTGCCTAACATACAAGGCCATGTCAAACCCAGATTTGATGAATATGCTTCACCTCAAAAAATCTAGATCCGTCAGAGCCACAAGGGCGGGAGACTTAAACCTCGACACGGCTATTAATAGGATGTGCTGGAGGGATAGATTCATCACCCAAAGACTCCCTATGCTGTGGAATAAAATCCCGGTATATGTGAGGCAGAGCACCTCGCTGGCCTTGTTCAAGAGAAATCTTGACCAATGGATGGGAGATCGCAGATATACCCCAGGGATTACCTCAGTGTCACTGCTCAACAGAGGCACAGCAAAATAATGGGTATAGTTCCCCATACTAAAGGGGTGGCGTAAGCCACAAAACTATGGGCTAGGCTTGTAAATGCCCTCGGGCAGATAGCCTAGTATGAACCTATGAACCTATGAACCTATGAATAGTAAAATATTATGTGTTAAGAAAATGTAACAGGATTGAAGCCTTTGCTGCAGGGAAGAGAATATTTCATAAAGACTCCTGAATTAGTACCAAGATTTACTCAAATCACTAAGAAGTAAGGTGTATGTTATCCTAGCACCCATCTCAGTACTTCATTTCGATTACTTCTAGCGTCGTCATCTCTTCTGCCTTTACTGCCCAGGTTTCTGTACCATGCAGTAGTACTAGTCACACCACTTTTTTGTATACCTTACTTTTAGCTTCTTTGCATTCTTGTATCACAGACATACCCTTGCAGCCCCCTTGATTATAGTTTTGACCTCCTCATTGAGACTTCCTTTCTCCAAACCCCCTCCCACATATTTGAAGCTGTTGGCCTGTTTCACTGTTTTCCTTTCCATCTTAATTTTCAACTTCTAATGGTTCCCCATTTGCTGCCATGACAGTTGACTCGTCTGCACTCACTTTCATCCCACGTGACTTTCATTTTTAATTCCATTCCCCTATCATTTGCTGAAGTTCCTGTTCAGAGTCTGCTTGTAATGCCACATCATCTGCATAGAGCAGCTTTGTTGATCTGTCCCTTCCATTGTGTTTGCTTATGTAGTCCATCACCAGTAAGAACAAAGGACTTAGTGCTGAAACCTGACGCTAGTCCAGTCACACTCAAAATGGGAAACCATCTGAGAGTCCAAACACTGTTCATAGTTGTGTTATTAGGTCCTTCTACATAATTTGCCCTAATTCTACTAGTGTTACTGAGACTTCAGACCATTGCAGGACTGCCCAAATCAGCTTTCTTGCGACCAAGTCATATGCTTTCTCCAAGTCTAGGAATGCCCAGTTGGAGTCTTTCCTCATCTCTTGCTTCTTCTCCACTATCTGTCACACTGCAAACATCATGTCAGTTGTACTACATCTTGATCTGATTCTGAGCTACTCATCTTCCATCTTACTTTCTATTACTCTGCATATGTTTATCAATTATCCTCTAGGATAGGAGCTTTTGATACCTTTATAATGACCACAGTTTTGAATGTTCCCCTTTGTTCTTGTAAACTGGCATACATTTTTCATTTCTACATTAGTGTTACTTATCTAATCTGTTAACCAGATTCATATGGCCTTCATCAATGTGTTTAGTTTTTTCTTAATTATCATAAGGTCTCTCAACAGTTCAAAAGTAGTGACGTTACATTCCTTCACACAGAAATGGAGGGAAGAGTTTATTTCTGCAGTGAAATCATTAACATGCGTCTCCTGCCTTTGTTCCTTGTTCTCTTTTCTCCTTCATCCCCTGTCTGAAAGAACAATTTTCCCAGCTTATTATTGCTTTTGATACAGTTATTTAGCTTTTCACATATGATTCTGCCTTGGGAGTTCTGTTTCACTATTTTTTTCTGCCCTGCCAACTGATTTTTAACATAAAGGCCTTAAGATGTGTATTTTAGCACACTGATATAAGCACTGCATTATTATGAATGTCAGCCATGAGTACATAAGCCATTTTAATAGCCATGTGTTTAGTATGGCATGTAACTTTTAGTCTATGTCCATTCTCTTTGAAACTAATCCAAAAAAAACTTTTAATCTAATTATGGAACTTTGCCAGCCCTGTGAGATACCTACAATACATTGTAGCCATTAACCTTTTTAATGTTGGCTTCTCTCTACCTCTCTTTCGGCCTAAGGAGAACTCAACTGCTCTGTTGCCTCACCATAGTAAATACATTTACAACAGAAGTGAAAAAGCTGCAGTATGTCCACCACACTTTTGCACATTTCATTAATGCCTCAGAAGTCATGATATTAGTGGGTGTTGTGGGGGACAGGAAATGGGCCCTAAGCCATGAGTGGATGCATCTTATCTAACAGTTAATACTAGGATAATATTGGAATCACCCTGCCTGACCTAGGACAGTTGTGAATGTTACTCCCCTTCAGTCTTAAAATAATGACAGAAAATATGCTATACTTTACTGATTTTCCCTCTGATAAAAAAAAAATGGATTCCTTATCATAAAATGAAAAAGTCATAGCCTATATAAAAGGAATGTATTAAGACATACTTTTGTATCCATCAGTGTTGCTGGACACTTTGATTTGATTTCTAAAGACTTTTAGTAACCTTAATGTTTATTTCAAATTTACCTACTGAGATCAATTACTCTTCCTGTTGTCAAGCTAGAAGATGTTAGTAAAATAGACATTCAGCAGTTTGATGTAGTGCCATGAATTAAAATGTTGCACCTTACTGAGGCAACTTGCAATAGCAATAAACCTGTTAAACAGTATATTTAACCATTTCAACTCTAAAACTTTTAATATTGTTAAAGATGATTTATGGTGTTATACGTCTTCATCTGTAAGTGTTGTTATGATAGTATAGAAACTAAAGCATACCTGTTTGCTTTTCTTTTTGTTATAATAAGCTCCTACACCTAATCAAAAAACAAGATCCCAGAGAATATTTATATCATGATATTGGTATTTTTGGAGATATGGGATATTTTGCTTTCAATTACACTTTGCAGTGCACATTTGTTGTGATGATATTTCATGGCAAAATCTTCTTAAGTATGCATTGACTGTGGAAAACAGCAATATTATTGCTTACTGAACCCAGGCAAAAGAGAGACATTTTATAATAGAATACAGCCCTCAGGATAATTGACTTCATGAGAAACAGCATCATTCTAGTGGAGTCAGGGACACTCTGTTTTACTTTATACCTCATTTAAATTTAGAAATTATCACAGTAGACATTAACAGACACTCATACCTTACTTGTTCTTCTTGCATACATGCATTGTGAGAAGACAGAGGAAAAATGTTCACATATTCATAAGCAAAATAAAAAGATTCATGTTCATTCATTCACTCATTTATTCATTCTCCATTTATACACTTACTTAGTTTTAGTCGCAGGAGAGTCAGCTTAATTTTAGTAATACGAGAGTCAGACACTATTCCTGCACTTACTAAACACCAGTTATAGAAACCATCCTGGAACAGGGTGTCTACCAATCTGTAGATGTAAACACACTCAAGTGCTAGCACCCCCCCCCCCGCCCCAACCACACACACATACACAACATTCACACCTATTGACAGTTTGGAGGAACATCTATTCATCTACAGCACATCTTTGGGATAAAAATAAGTAGTCGCACATGAACACAAGCAGAATATGCAGATTTAGCACAGATGATATCCAACATAAAACCTGAACTGTAGAACCAAGAACTGGGAGGCAACAATACTCTGAAGTTAGGAACATGAAAACTTGAGAAACACAGTAGTCCTGCTGATCTATCTGGTATGTTCAGATGATGTATATGACACTTGTGCAAATAGCAGACCTCTAAATTGTTGAATCTCTAGGTTATTTGATATTCCATCAACACTGAAGTAATAGATTTCTAGCTGAATACATTTTCTTAGTGAAGAAGTGGTGTAATGTCTGCCTTAAAAATCTCTCCTATTTACCACTTTTTCTATTTCCTACTCTCATTTTGTCCAAGTTTTTCTGGATCTCCTTTGTTGTGGTGAATCATGAAAGCTTATTTGATGTTTCATCAGTTAATTTCTGCATTACTGTAAGTTCTGCTGTTATAGTTGAAGTCTGTGCTCTTACACCTTGTTTGCTGTTCTATACTAATTTCTAATCCTTGCAAGTACAAGCTACTGTAGATTGCTTTCCTGTCTGCAGTTCCCTCCTCAGTGGTAGATCCTGGGATTCCTATGAATTCCCAACAATGTTGTGGACAGAGAGAATATATATTCAGTTCTCCTAATGCCCATACTCTGATGATGTAAAGTGCCATCCTGTTTGTGTTCCTCACATTTTGCATTGTGTAGCCTGTAAGTCACGTCATGCAAGCAAGTCCTACTCTTTGACATCAGCCAATTCTGCAACATTTGGAAAGTTTATTTTCTCTTCCACCTGAATCTAAATAACTGAACCACATCGCAGTTACCCCAATAGCCATTTCTTTGATCAAATTTTCCTTTTTCAAATCCATTGCAGGCTAGTACCACAAGTGTGCACCATTGCTCATGGTAGCATCAGCAGAGAGGATTGGTATAAACCATAGCTGGTCATATCATCGACAGATAAGATGAAGGGCGCTGGATCAAGGCAAGATATCTTGCTTGTGCCTTCCCTCATACATTGTCTTTTACATTCCATGAGGCCTGAACACATTCAATATGGTCTTCTTGCAAAATCAAGAGCAGTTAAGCAAATCTGATGAATTATTCCATTAATCTGAAATGTTCTATTTTCAGTTCACTCTACTATGTAGCAGCAAATTAAGAAAACAGATTTTAGTCACATCTTGCCAGTCACATGGATACAGTACAGTAAAGTTAGTAGACTACTTTAAAAATACTTTGACACTGCTTTCACAAAATAAAAACACAGTTATGGATGGTTCCAGCAGCAAAAGATAAGGAAATATAAAATTAAGTAGGTTGATGACTTTTTGTATAACATGGTGCTTTCAAAGTTTTGATTCTTTGAGTAGACTGAAAGGTAAATGATGAAATGCATAACTCATAACCTATTGTTCTTTATTGGCAGTTTGAATTCACACTTCATACCATTCAGATGACTTCACATTCTACAGCAAAATTAAGCCAGCTGGTCCGCTTCTTTCTTGTGAAAAATGTATTTTGAGCAGGTGTTATTTTTGGGCTTATTTCTTTTCTTCCATGGCTACTTGGTCAAAGACTTTCCCACCAATACAGCATCACAAGATTATAGGCATGAATCTTGCTCTGTTTTTTTTTTTTTTTTTTTGATAGAAGGAGTCTGCCAGGTTCAAGCTTACCCCTGCATTTCTCAGCAGCTAACATCATGCAGACTGATGTGTACTATTTAACTCCAACACTACTGTCTGCATAATATCATAGTCTTGAAATGTAAATGTTCAGTCTGCTTAAGTACTCAGAGAGAGATTGCAAAGTACATAAGCAACATTGTTGTGTAACATCATCATCACTTACATGGTAGAATTTGCAGAGATCAGTGCTGCTTGGGTTATACCATTTGATATACTGGCTGGGCATTATGAAAATAATGATTTCTAATGAATATATGTACAGGTGAAAGGTAGATGTAGGGTAAAGGACTATAAAGAAGTAGGAATGTTACAAAATTTGAAGAGGGAAGTTTAATAACGAATATGTTTTATCATCGTATGAAGGAAACAATGGAAACTGTATGCAAGACACAGATATTCAGAGAAGAGGATGATGAAAGATACTGCATACATTTTGTAAGCTAAATAAGAAAAAGAAAGTTAAAGAAATCATATGGGTAGAAAAGGTGGTGAATCAGTAGGTCTGGGTAGAGATGGCATCAAAAGACAA
Organism: Protopterus annectens; assembly: GCF_019279795.1. Classification (NCBI taxonomy): domain Eukaryota; kingdom Metazoa; phylum Chordata; order Ceratodontiformes; family Protopteridae; genus Protopterus; species Protopterus annectens. The sequence goes on along the minus strand of NC_056738.1, from coordinate 560,227,268 downwards.
TTTGATGGAAATAAAGAAGTATGTGAATCAGAATTTTTGCATTTTAGCAAAGCAGGAAGGACAGATCAGGAATTAATTGTGAATAGGATAGGCTTAGCTGTGCATGAGACAAAAGATACAACATGAATGTTTTCCAAAATACAGATATCCCTGAAGATGAAATAATATTTTAATGATTATTAAATTTACAGGGGACAAACTGTGTCAAGAAATGATGAGTGCTTCTTAACTCACATACATCATAAACAGACAAACAAGTACAGTTAGTCACATTTTTAAATGAATGGTACAGAGAAGGGACAGGAAGAAAAAGCATGTATGACAATGTAAACGAATATTTAAAGGGAATACAGCAAACAAAAGGAACAATCCTTCTATGAAATGATCTATGCATCATTATGTAAGACAATGCATCTATGGCCTAGGCAGCTATAAAGGTAGGTTAAAATAATGATTTATGAATTAACAAAAAAGAATGAAATTACCTTGGTTTTGACCATTCCAAAATGAATAGGCTCCCTGCTGTATTCACACAATAAGCTCCATACTCAGTGAACCAACACTTGAATAAATAAAAATAAAAAAACTTTAATAACAGTAGGTTAAGCACTTTTGTCCCTGCCAAACTGGGACTTCATCAGAACACTCTGTAAAATCAGTGCAGCCCTCACTTATACCAAAGCCTAATACAATCCAATTAAAATAATTACTATCAATTAAATAATTAAAAAGTAAGAATTGTTTAAAGAAGCATGTAGCCTTTTTACTCTTATCATACACCTTAAAAACAAGATTACTGAATTTAACAACCTATTCACATACCCTCTACCATAATAAATACTAAATGAAAAACAATATTGTTTTGTGTAGAATAATACCATTTTGTTTAAATAGCTAAAGCCCTTTTCTTTAATACAGGCAAAACAGTAATGCGATCATTGATCCCTGGCAGCAAGTTAGCTTTTAGTTTGGTAATCCAAAAAATTCCCTAAGCTCAATGCAAAGTTCCCACCACCTACCCCTTCGATTCAATTCCAAAATTCCAAACTTAAATTTAGTAAATCCTGGACACTGCAAAGAGTGTTTAAATAAGGAATTATTCATATTCCCTTTAGAGATCGCATAAAGGTGTTCGTATATTTGAATCTTGAATTTTCTCTCGGTTTTACCAGCATAATAGCCACCGCATTGATCACAAATAGAAATGTAAACTAAACCTCTAGTGTTGCAGTTGCCCTAACTTTGTAACCAACATCTTTTAAAAAAAAATGGAATCTGATTCTAAAATGTAGGGGCATTGTCTACACATACTGCATTTTGTTGTACCTCTAGTTGTCAAGCTATAAGGTAAACTCAAATTCTCAAATAAATACTTAAAGTTCTTCCCTGTTTTAAAAATAAACCAAGGTTTGGTACGTAAAACATTCAAAATTTCTGGATTACCTCTGAAAATCGTCCAGGTCCTAAAGACCATATTTCTGATGTCTCTATCTCCTTGCCCATTAGGTATAACTATACTGTTAGAATGGTTGGGGCTCAGGTTAACATTATTCCTTTTATCCAGATAGGTGTTGTCACCTAAAAAGGGTTTGTACTTGGTTCTCCAACCTGCCTTTACCTCAGCTTTGATATAATTTAATAAATCTAAAGGATAACTCCTGTCCTCAAACATTTTAACATTTTTTTCCATTTCAAGATTAAAATAGTTCCATCTGAACACATCCTGATTGCTCTAACCAACTGACCTTTAATGATGTTCTTTTTAGTATGTTTGGGATGAGAACTTCTGAAGTCCAAATAATTGTTGGAAAAAGTAGGTTTTCTGTAGACTTTAGAACAAAATGTGTAGTTGACGTGATTTTTATATAAGGTGACATCCAAGCAATCTATAGACTGTTCTGAAACAGTAGTAGTAAAATTTAAAAAATAACATACACTGTTCAAGTGATTGACAAAAAGAACTGGTTGCTCAGATGTTTTTTTCCATAGGACAAAGATATCATCCAGGTACCTATAATATGCTAACCAATGTGGGGAAAATTCAGAATTTAGAACATGTGTTAGTTCCCAAGAATAAAGCACCATGTTGTCATATAGGGGAGCAAAACTGGCTCCTATCTCCACTGCTTTGATTTTTTTAAAGAATTCTCCTTCAAACATAAAATAATTATTGTCTAGGATAAACTCCATAGCCATCATAATAACATTGACCATTGTGTCACTAAATCACGTAAGTGCCCGAATGGCTTCACAAAACAATTCAAAACCTTCCACGTGAGGTATAGATGTAAATAGATCAGTTATATCTGTAGTCGAAAAATAACAACCTTCTACATACCAAAAAGTCCCGTGAATCTTTCAAAAGATGTTCTACCACATCAAAGACATTCTTAAGGAACCTATCAATAAAAACACTTAGGGGGTGGGTTGGACTACTACTAGCTAAAATAATAATTCTAAAAGGGGGGGGCTATGAATGTCCGTATGCATTTTTGGCATACCAAAAGCCACCAGTATCAAAGGATGATTAACCTTTAAAAAATTGAAAAGTTCTTCAGAAATAACTCCTTGAAGGAGTGCGTTTCAACTAAAAGCTGAATCATTCTATACCCTATAAGTACTTCATTTTTGGAAGATGTTAAGTACGTAGTGCTGTCAGAAAAAATATCAGACAGTGCATTGACATAGTCCATTTTGTTAAAGATGACTATACCCCCACCCTTATCAGGTTTCATGAACCTTAAGAGTTCTATCTTGCCTTAATTCCAGCATTAAGTCAAATTTTGTTTTAGTTAGGTTGAAACATTTTCTGTAGTTCCTATTAGACTTAGCAGGTATAGAATAAAAATCTGAAATATGGATGTTCTCAAATGCCTGAACAAGGGGTGACATGGGGGGGGGGGTTAAAACTACTTTTCTTTCTCAACAATATTTTATCAGGTGTAGATGTACCCTTATCATAAAACAAATTGTAAATTTAACTTTCATGTAAACAACTTAAGGAACATACTTAAAACCTTTCTTAAAAAGAGTAAAAAACTTTTGTCGATTTGTAAATGTGTGTAGCGGAATATGTTAAAGCCTTGGAAGGAATTATATTTACTATCACATGTGGTTAAAATATTATTTTGTTTTAAAGGTAGAACACCTGATGTTAATTCCTCCACATTCTCCCTCTCCCCCTGGCCCTCGTTGTTTTCATATGTTGATCTTGTGGTAAAAAAAAAAATTGTCTGTTATTGTTTTCTAAATGTTCTGACATTCTAAGTGGGGGGATGGTTATCATATTGATTGTCATAATCATTGTCATGTTCAAATTCATAGTTGACCTGAGAATTGTTTTGCTTATCAAAATAAGTGCTGTCATCCCTACCAGAGTTGCTAATAGAAAAGTCATTCTCTGAAGGAGAATTCTTTAAACAAATCAAAGGGGTGGCGATTGGAGCCAGTTACCCTTACTTATATGCCAATATGTTGCTTTATTCTTGTGAACTAAAATATGTTCTAAATTCTGAATCTCCCCCACTCCCATTGGTTAGCAAACTATAGCTACCTGGATGATATCTTTGTCCTATAGAAAAAGACATCTGAGCAACCAGTACTTTTTGTCAAACACCCGAACAGTGTATGTTATTTTTTTTAATTTACTACTACTGTTTCAGAACAGTTTATAGATTAATTGGATGTCACCTTATATAAAGATCACGTCAACAACACATTCTGTTCTAAAGTCTACAGAAAGCCTACTTTTTCCAACAATTATTTGGACTTCAGGAGCTCTCACCCCAAATATACTAAAAAGAATATCTTTAAAGGTCAGTTGGTTAGAGCAGCCAGGATGTGTTCAGATGTAACTATTTTAATCTAGAGATGGAAAAAAGTTGTTAACATGTTTGAGGACAGGGGGGTTACCCTTCAGCTTTATTAAATGATATCAAGGCTGAGGTAAAGCCAGGTTGGGGAACCAAGTATACACACCTTTTAGGTGACAACAAAATTCTGGACAAAAGGAATAATGTTAACCTGGACCCCAATCATTCTAAAAGTATGGATGTTCATCATGTTATACTGCTGCAGTCATCACACTTGGGTTATCCTGCGTCAGGCGGTCCCACAGTCGGCCGAATCCCAAATTCTTGGTCTGGCATCAGTTGTCATCGCTTCTTCCCTGACGTCAGTGCGACAGGGGGATAAAAGAGGTAGCCAACGCCATTTTCTTCAGTCTTTCTTGCCACACGGTGCCCGAAGCAGAAGCAGTTCGCAAGTGCCAGTTGGCTAGCTCCTGAGATTTTCTAATCGAATTTCAGCCAAAGTCTTCTCTAAAGCTAAGTACCCTGTTGGGGAAACTTTTCTTGCCTCAGACCGATGTCAGACTAAGTTAATAATTGCATTTCTTGTGGGAAGCAAATACGTCATAAGGATTTTCATTCTTATTGTATTCCTTGCCTAGGCCCAGACCATGACGACTCTGGTTGTCGGTTTTGTGCTAGGTTCAACAAACATACAATCAAGCGTAGGGCAGATTTCGCCCAACATTATTTTGTCAGAAAATTTAACTATAGCATGTCGTTGGAGCAATGATTAAAAAATGCAAGGATAAGGACAGGCAACCAAGGCCAAGAACAGATACCGAGGCCTCAGCAAGGTCTGCCGCCGGTTCTCCGGTTTTCAGCGAGGCGCCTACGCAGTCCCTGACTACCGCTGATTTAGAAATTCTGACAGCCTCCCAAACCGAATCAGCTGGGCCTCAGGAGCCGGTTCCATGTCACCCCTCCGATGTTAACCCTGACGGTGATCCGAAGATTTTGGTCAGGCCTTCAGTTTCTGAAGGTGTCTTCAAACCGACAACTATCTCTATTAAGTCTTATGCTAAAAGCCCCCTTAAAAGTTAGGAAACCGGGTCCACAACCCCCCCCCACAGGCCCCTATGCCTAAAAAACAGATGCTTAAGATGGCTGAGGATTTAATTACCCTTATCAGGGGTTCACAACCTCCTCCTGACAAAAGGCCTAGACTGGAGGAAGATTATCCTTCCTCTGACCAAGCATCCATTTCCTCAGCTAACTCTGAGGACCAGGATTATTTCTTCCCTCCTTATGAAGACTCAGAGTCCATTCCCTCTGTCTCCTCCCCTGAAGACTACTCTTTTGGGGAAACTTTACACAACATGAGGGAACACTTCCACTGGGAAGGCCAAGATTACTCTGACTCTAAGAAAAGACTCTGTGAGTTTCTTCTTCTTCCACAGCATAGACCCCTTGCAATTCCTCCAGTTTTAGACATTTTGGATGATGTTTACACCGAATCTAGTCTAAACCCAGATTCCTTACCTCCTGCACCAGCTAAATCAGACAGATACTACCGAGTTCCTGATTCTCGTAAGTTTCTATATAAAAGCCCTGTTGCAGACCCCAAAACCATTTCCCAGGGTCCTAAAGGGGTTAAGGCCTCTACTGCTAAGAATCCACTACCTTCTGAAAGAGATTTCAGAGCATTAGAAAGATGGGGGAAGAAAGTGTATACATCTGCCACTTTGGCCATGAGGGCCTTAAACTGCCAATTCCACATGCTAAAATACCAGCAGTACTGATTACACAGTTAAAGCAGAAAATGATCCCCCAGACAGATCAACCTGATTTCAAAGAGATGCAGGATTTGCTGCATGCAGCAGAACAGGTGGGAAAGCATACCCTACAGTGTGGTTTTGATTCATTGGAAGCCTCATGTGGAGCAGCTGTCACAGGATCTGTAATACGTAGACATGCTTGGCTGAAAGAGCAAGCCTTACCAGAACATGCCAAAGCAAAGTTATTGGATGCTCCATTGCAGAAAGATGTGTTATTTTGTGTCAAATCAGAGGAAGTTTTAAAGAAAATGGAAGAAAAGGCAAAATCTATGCAGACAGTTAATGATTTTTTTACAGGGACAACCTCCTCGTTTCAGCAGAAACTGGCCATAAAATAACTGGTCCTTTCCTCCATCAGACAGACGCCAAAGGGGTAGGTACAGACGCCCAAGGGGCAGAGGCCAGCATCAAGGTTCTTTCAGGCCTAGACAATGGCATGCAACAACTCAAAGAGGTGGAGATGAAAGATCTCAACCCTTCCGGAAACAAACACAATGACTTCCCTCTTCGCCTGCCAAGCAAAATTGCCCTGGCAGCACCTTTGGGAGGAAAACTGGCTCTATTTCCACAACATTGGCACATCATAACAAAGGACAAATGGGTTCTGGATATTATTACCTGAGGCTACAGATTTCATTTTCACACTTTACCACGGATGAGAGGCATGCCAAATCTGCCTCCAAACCAATGGGCAGAGGCACAAACGCAAATTTCAGCTCTCATGGATATGAAAGCAATTCAAAAGGTACCTACAAAGGAGCAAAGTCAAGGTTTTTACTCAAGACTATTTCTATTACCAAGAAAGGACAAAGCCTGGAGACCCATTTTAGACCTCTCAATTCTAAACACATACCTGGAGGTACCCAAATTCAAAATGCTCACACTACAGCAGGTTATTCCCATGCTGGGCAAGGAGTCTTGGCTGGTAACATTGGACCTCAAAGAGGCATACCTGCATGTCCCTATCAGACAAGATTGCAGAAGATACCTCAGATTTTTGGCAGGTACAATGCATTATCAATTCTCTGCATTGCCCTTTGGCTTATCTACTGCGCCCAGAGTATTTACAAAATGCCTGGCATCAGTAATTGCATACTGCAGACAACGAGGAATACAAATTTATCCATATCTGGATGACTGCCTGATCCAAGCGGACAGCAAGGCCATTCTATTACAGCATCTGGCATTTGTAACAAAGCTGCTAAGTTGCCTAGGGTACACAGTAAACAAAAAGAAGTCAAAGCTAATACCCTCACAAGACATAATATTCCTGGGTGCCAGCTTAAATACAATTACCCAGATGGCTTATCTCATGCCAGACAAACAAAAACAACTGACTCAATACTTCAAAAAGATGGCAACTTTTACCCAGCACACTGCAAGGAAAATCCTGCAGGCATTGGGGTTCATGGCATCCTGCATTCAACTAATTCCACATGCAAAGCTGCATATGAGGAAATTACAATGGTACCTGAAAAGTGTATGGACTCAACAGAGGCACAGCCTCGAAACAAGTATAACTCTCATTCCCTGCCTTCAAAAATAGTTCTTATGGTGGGCTCAAGCATGTCAAATAAACAAGGGTCTTCCTTTTGTCTTACCTCCAGCAAACCAAACTATGACAACAGATTCTTCAGACTACGCCTGGGGAGCACACATGGCAGGACAGTGCATACAGGGCAAATGGTCTGCAAAACAAATACATCTACACATCAACCAAAAGGAGATGCTAGCTGTGCAAAATGCACTGACAGCCTTCAAGGACCTCTTGCATCCAGGACAACTACTAATAAGGACAGACAACACCACAGTTATGTGGTACATAAACAAACAGGGAGGAACACACTCCTACCCTTTATTCAGACAGATAATGCCAGGAAAGGAAAACATATTGGCAGACGAATTAAACAGAAATTTGGCAGATCTTCACGAGTGGAGACTACACCCACAAGTATTTTCAATGATAACTCAAAGGTGGGGACGCCCAGACATAGATCTATTTGCCTCCCCCAACCACTGCCAACTACAGAAATTTTGCACAAGGACTTATCATTCCCTAGCCTGGAAAGTGGATGCCCTATCATTCAGTTGGACAGCATTGACAGTCTATGCCTTCCCACCACTACCTCTCTTGACCAAGGTATTACTGAAAGTCAGATCAGAGAGACCACAAATGATCCTCATTGCTCCGGACTGGCCACGTCAGCACTGGTACCCATTACTAAGGACCTTGAATCACAGCCCTCCATGGATCTTACCTTAATTCCCACTTCTGTTGACTCAGCAAAACTCTCAGATCCTTCACAGTAAGCTCAGGACTTTAAATTTAGCTGCATGGAGAATACCTTGAATCATCAATCAACACTTCTCTCAAAGGACGTCCTGAATGTCATTTTGAAGGCCAGGAGGCCCAGCACCAGAAAAACTTACTCAGACAAATGGAAAAGATTTTGTGCATGGAACCAGGCTAAAGGCCAAAATCTTTGGATACCAAACATTCCTCAAATACTGCAATACTTAACTGAGATGCTACACAAAGGCCTTTCTTTCTCATCCATTAAGATCCATGCTTCAGCCATTTCAGCTCAATATAATACAGATTCTCCCATATTCTCACACCCTTTACTAAGGCAGTTTGTCAGAGGGGCTAAGAATATAAGACCCCCCCAGAAAACCCCCAACGCCAGCTTGGGACCTCAACTTCATTTTAGAAAATTGAAGACTGCCTCCTTTCGAACCAGCCTTCTCAGCAGAACTACAATACTTGTCATGGAAAACAGCTCTGTTGCTGGATATCACCTCAGCACGCAGGGTTTCAGAACTACAGGCACTTATGGCAGTGGAACCTTTCATCATTTTCCATCAGGACAGAGTCTCTTTACGAACTAACCCTACCTTTATGCCAAAGGTAGTATCCAGTGTGGCTTTGAATCAGACCATTCATTTACCCACCTTTTATCCAAACCCCCAGAATAAAGGAGAAAGACTCCTTCACTCTTTGGACATTCACAGACAGCTACGTTACTGTTTGGATAAGACAAAGACCTTCAGAAAAACTGACCAACTCTTTGTATCCTATGCTGCAGGTTCACAAGGAAAGGCTATTTCAAAACAGACCATCTCCAAATGGATAACACATTGTATCCGCTTTTCTACTTGCACCATGGGAAAGCAGTGCCTGTTAATATTACGTCCCATTCTACCAGGACTACAGCAATCTCAGCAGCCTTTCTCAGGGGGGTTCCAACCAAGGACCTTCTGGAGGCAGCTACTTGGAGTTCAGTGCACACCTTTATCAAGCGCTACCACCTTCCATTATACTCAAAAACCAGAGCTGGTTTTGCCACTGCAGTTCTGCAGGGCATCCTAGCTTCACCTAACCCATTTTAGTACCAGCCACCTATCCATAGCTTTGGCATTCAACCCAAGTGTGATGACTGCAGCAGTATAACACGATGAACATAGTTCAGTTTTGTACCTACCATAAATGTAGATGTTCGAGTGTATATACTGCTGCAGTCCAGGTTACCCTCCCACCATCCCCTCTACGTAACAGGGTGTTAGTTATAACTCCATGTACATCAATCTTTTGGATGCATGTCTATATGGTGTATTTGCTAACAGTTAGTACTATTGTTTATCTACTGAGGTATTTTTGCATAATTATTTGTATTGCCTTCCTAGATGGGGGCACCTAACATCTGGGGCAAGAAAAAATTAAGAAAATGGTGTTGGCTACCTCTTTTATCCCCCTGTCGCACTGACATCAGGGAAGAAGCGATGACAACCGACGCCAGACCAAGACTTTGGGATTTGGCCGACTGTGGGACCGCCTGACGGCAGGATAACCCAAGTGTGATGACTGCAGCAGTATATACACTCAAACATCTACATTTATGGTAGGTACAAAACTGTACTTTATACCTTATGGACAAGGGGAGAGAGACATCAGAAATATTATTTTTAGGAACTTGATGATTTTCAGAGGTAATCCAGAAATTTTGAATGCTTTGGGTACCAAACCTCAGTTTGTTTTTAAAACAGGGACAAACTTTAAATATTTATTTGAGAATTTGAGTTTACATTATAGTTTGACATCTGGAGGTACAACAAGATGTAGCATGTGTAGACAATGCCCCTACATTTTAGAAAGAGATTCCATTTTTCTAAAAGATTTTGGTTAGAAAGTTAAGCTTGTTAGGGGCAATTGCAACACTAGAGATTTGGTTTGCATTTCTGTTTGTGATCAATGTGGTGGTTATTACGTTGGTAAAACTAAGGGAAAATTCAAGACTCAAATATATGAACACCTATATGCGATCTCTAAAGGGAATATGAACAATTCTTTATTTAAACACTCTCTACAGTGTCCAGGATTCACTAAATTAAAGTTTGGAATTTTGGAACTGGTACCTTTGAATCCAAGGGGTGGGTAGTGGAAACTTTGCATTGAGTTTAGGGATTTTTTTTTGGATTACCAAACAAAGAGTTAACGTCCCACCAGGGATCAATGATTGTATTAATGTTTTGCCTGTATTAAAGAAAAAGGCTTTAGTTATTTAAACAACATGGTATTATTCTACACAAAACAATATTGTGTTTTATTTTAGTATTTAATAGGTAGAGTGTATGTGAATAGGTTGTTAAATTCAGCAATCTTGTTTTTAAGGTGTTCAATAAGTGTAAAAAGGCTACATGCTTCTTTAAATAATTCTTAACAATTTTTAATTATTTAATTGACAGTAAGTATTTTAATTGTATTGGATTGTTCTTTGGTATAAGTGAAGGATGCATTGATGTTACATCCTGTTCTGATGAAGTCCCACTTAGGCAGGGATGAAAGTACTTGACCTACTGTTATTAAAGTTTTTTTTTTCTATTTATTGAAGTGTTGGTTCAGTGAGTATGGAGCTTATCATGTGAATATACAAGGGACCCTATTCGTTTTTTATTTGGTTGTGTTTCTGGGCTCTTTCCATTGTGTTTTCTTTGGTTAGTTTTGACCAATATTAGAGAATGTCTGCAGTCTTATGATGAAAACTTTAGCAGAAGTGTTTTTAATAGTGAAACATTGTCAAACATTAACAGCTTAGAGTACAATAATTTACAGAATACATTATAAATATATAATTTAAAAGTTTACCAATACATTAGTTAAGGAAAAGTATATGAGAATATATCCCCCTCTGCAATTTTTTAAGTCATCAAGTGTCCGTGAGTATATGCATAATTCAGAGATATCCTCTGAGCCCTATCAAGTTTTGGCTTTATATTAACTTAGTTCTTCATGCAGTAGAAATAGGAAACTTTGGATGAGGACCTCTGGGACAGATTAATGTTTGAATTATTTTTTATGCAGTGACAGTTTGAGACATGCATCAACAAGAAATACATTTGTGCTTGCTCTCTCCAGCTCTCTTTCTCTCTAGCTGT